>NW_026125295.1:40032500-40137130 GCF_943737965.1 Phodopus roborovskii | reverse complement strand
TTAGATATGATAGTTACAAAAGACCTCAACATCAATCCAGCCACATTGAATCTCTTAGAAGAGAAAGTAGGAGGTACCCTTGAACACATTGGTATAAGAGACCGCTTCCTGAACATAACTCCAGGGGCACAGACACTGAGAGAAAAAATTAATAAATGGGACCTCTTCAAACTTAGTAGCTTCTGTAAGGCAAAGAACACAGTGGACAAGACCAAATGGAAGCCCACAGACTGGGAAAAGATTTTCACCAATCCTATATTCGACAAAGGACCGATCTCCAAAATATACGAAGAACTCAAGAACCTAGTCAACAAAACACCAAACAACCCTATTTAAAAATGGGGTACAGAACTTAAAAAAGAATTCTCAATAGAGGAAATCAAAAAGGCTGAAAGACACTTAAGAAAGTGCACAACATTCTTAGCTATCCTGGAAATGCAAATCAAAACAACTTTGAGATATCATCTTTTCCTGCCAGAATGGCTAAATTAGAAACACCAATGAGGACTGATGCTGGAGAGGATTTGGAGAAAGGGGAACACTCCTCCACTGCTGATGGTAGTACAAACTCGTACAGGCATTTTGGAGATCAGTATGGTGGTTCCTCAGGAAAATGGGAATGAGTTTACCACAGGACCCGGCAATCCCCCTCTTAGGCGTATACCCAAATGATCCACATTCATGCAACATAGATATCAGCTCAACTATGTTCATAGCAGCACTATTTGGAATAGCAAGAATCTGGAAACAACCTAGATGCCATTCAATTGAAGAATGGATAATGAAGTTGTGGCACATCTACACAATGGAATACTACTCTGCAGAAAAAAATAATGGTATCTTGAAATTCGCCCGCAAGTGGATGATATTTGAAGAAACCATCCTGAATGAGGTAAACCAGTCATAAAAGAGGAACATAGTATGTTTTCACTCATATATGGATTTTAGACCTAGATCAAAGGATCACCAGCCTATAATTCACACCACCAGAGGAACTAGGATACAAAGTGTATTCTAAGAGATTCATATAAAGTCTCTCACAGAAGAGGGAAGGGGCAAGTCCCCCAGAGCACAGGGGAACTGGGAGGGGCAGTGAATGGAGAGAGAAGTAGGAGAAATATAGGGGGAGGAGAGGAAAACACGTGTGACTAGGAACATTGACTGAGGATAGGAATTGAAGACAGAAGAGAGAGAGAGGGAGAGAGAGAGAGAACATAAATGAGGGAGCCAATATTGGTTTGAACATAAAATTGAACACAATGAAATGTCTAGAGAACTACAAGACTGCTGCCAACTAACAATTTGAGCATCCATGGAAAGGCTACCATAAATGCCCTCCTGGATAATGAGATCAACCACTAACTTATCCATGGAGCCCTCATCTAATACCTGTTGGAAACAGGAGCAAACACCTATCCCTAAACACTGAGCCAAACTAGAACCTAGATGCAGATGGAGAGGACAATACCAGGCTGTATTAACACACAGAGACAGCTGACCTGAACAAGGGGGGAGCTAACAGGGCCCCAGACTGATAGCTGGGAAGCCATCATGGGACTCAGGCCCTTCTGACTATGGGTCTCAGCCATAAGGACTGAGCAGTCTAAGGAACCTCAGACAGTGTAACCAGGATGTATTCTTGGTGCACAAAAGGACTCTGCAAATACATCCCACATGCATGCCTTAACCTAGAGACAGGAGAGAAGCCCTAGTCCATACTTGTAATGACCTGTCAGAACTACATGTCCCCACCTGGATTGTATTGCCCTACATATGGAATTGGAGTAGGGGATGGGAGGGGAGGGTGGTTAATGTTCCTGTGAAAGGACAGAGAGAGTAAAAGTGAGTGAGGGAGAGAGGCAAGGAGAGAGGGAGGGAAGCAGAGAGAGAGAGGGAGGGAGGGAGAAAGGGAGAAAGGGAGAGGGAACTGGGATCGACATGTAAAGTAATATATTAAATAAAAAAAAAAGAAAACCTTTCTCTTCCTAAAGAATGTATTTCTAATTGAGGTACAGGCATGCCAAGCCTGAAATTTAAAATCTAAAACCTACTATGTTATCTGAAAGCAACTAGAACTTTGGAAAAAGTTGCCTGTTGGAAAATTACTAGATTGATTTTTCCTGGTGTCCAAGTATATATTTTTTTTTTTAAAAAAAATCACCAGCTAGTCATTTTGTAGTTTTAAAAGAAAGCAATATTTATTTTGGAAAAACATGCTATTAAAATGAGTAACCGAGGAGATGATAATACTGAAAGACCCCAGCAGACCCCAAGAGTTTGGAGCCTGTTAGGGGGAAGGCCCTTGCCCCCAAGAGACAAGACTGGACCACTGGATGCAAGTGCAAGAGGTTATTTATTGTTTACACACAGGTACCTATGGATGCCCCAGTCTTTCAAGAGACTGAGAAAGCGTGCCTGGTTAAAGCATATGCAGTTTATATAAGGTTGGTGTGGCAAGAAGCAGGCTTACAGAAGCAGAAGCATGGTTACAGGGACTTCATTGTTTCATCTAAATGTAGCAGTTGTAGTTAACCAAGGACAGTTGGTTATTCGGGTTGGGCACAAAGAATACAAAGAATTCAGTTATGACTATCTCAGCATACTGGACACTGTCCTGCTGACCTTGCTTTAGTCCAAGCTGCAGACCACAGATATCTGGTTGGCGTTGGATGAGAGCAGCACCTGGTTCCCTCCTGTACTTTTCTCATAGCTTGACCTTGGCAATTAATGAGAGCAGCTCAAGCAGGCAATAAGCATAGTGGGGGTCTTTCAATACATGCTCTCATCCTAGTGGCTTCAAGGATGTCACAGACTGATGGGAGATGTCATTCTGTATATGTTTCTCATACTGGTTAATAATAAAGCACTGTTGGCCAATAGGAAAGGAAGACACAAGTAACCAGGCCAACAGCATTGTATCAAATACAGAGTCTCTGTGTGTTATTTGGGGCTGGCGCAGCGGCAGGACAAGACCAAGCGGCAGGCAGAAAAACCGTACTCCTTACAACAGACATTTGGTTTCAAAGTACATGTAACTTATGTAGTGGAGCTTTGAATTGGGAAAATGATGGGCAAACAACATGATCAAAGAATAAGTCTAGTTCTATGTGAACTGTCCCAACTTGACAGGTGTATCTTCTGATATGCAAAATGATGGACTGCTTGGTATATTAAAGTTATATTCTGTTTATATAATTATATTTGTAGTAAACAATAAAATATGGCTTTCACAAAATATTTATGTGTTTCAAACTCTTTATTTCACTTGATGACCTGTGTTGGTGATGATGTATAATACATTGAAGACAGAGAGGACTTGTCATGGGTAGAGCTGACACTGTAAGAAAGCAACTGCAAAGTAGATTCTACATATATATGTCAATCTCTGTCTTCAGTGGTCTTTAGCGGCCTTGGAATTATACTGCTTGGCATATAGAAGGTGTACAACAACACAGCATTTTATAGAGTTGTTTTTTACACTTTCATAGTTAAAATTGTGCAGTTGATGCTCAGGTTTAAAGGGATGGTAGCAACTTGGTTGGTTTATCCCAGAGTCAAGTTTAATAATCCTACTTGTGTTGGTATACACAAACACACACACACACACACACACACACACACACACGTATATGTGTTTATACACTTTTTCTTCTTAAGCTGATTTTCTCTTAACAGACAAAATTAAATTGAAGTAATATTATGGAACATGAACTCAGATGTATAATCAGGAATTTGGTTTCTAGCCTTGGCCTTCATACTTTTTTGTTGGACGAACCACTCTGAGGCCTATAATGACATCAACCTGGGGTTGCAGCATTTAATCTAATCAATGTGCCTCCATTTTCTTATCATTCCCAGTTGTCTTTCAGAGTCAGAAAAATACAACAGTCCAACTATGTACATAGAGAGATTTGCATAGAAAGACTCCCTTATTGGGGCCTCCCTAAACTAATTACTGACATTTTTTCTGTTGCCATAACCATAATAGTAGCAAACTTGTGTCTAATAGCCTTACAAGTTTTTATAATTTGGCAAGTATATGAAATTTTTATGATTATTTTTGTTAAAAAATATCATTCTACTTTCCCTGAGGCAACATAGAAACTATTCATGGTCAGAGGCTCAAAAGCACTGCTACAGTTATGTAGTCTTCATATTGGTTACGTTATTTGTTTTGTTGCTTTATTAAAACACCTTGAAAAAAATCAATATAAGGAAGAAGGAACTTATTTTCACTCTCAGTTCCTGAGAGAATGCAGTCTCTCATGGTGGGAAGTTATGGCACCGTGTGTATGCTGCTGGCCTGGAGTCAGGAAGCAGATTGGTTACATTTTATTCTTATATAGGAAGCAGAAAAAGACAGCAGAAAGTAGAGCCTGTCTATGAAACCTCAAAACCTTCCTCACTTGAATACACTTCTAGTAATGCTCTACCTTCTAAAGGTCCTGTTACCTAAAATAGTTCCACTGTTCGGTGTTCAAACACATGCCTATAGGGGGCATATTATAGTCAAACTACATCAGTCTGCAACAAGCTAAATGAAATAGAAATTTAAAAATGGTAAAGCTACCTTCCTCTTTACCCTCATTTCTGATGATCATGTTACAGGCCTTTCTTTAGCCTTCCCAGAGTCCTTTCAATAGCTTTCCATTGGACAGATTATATCTCTCACAGAATCTAGGTTTAGTGTCAAAGAGTAGAAATGTAAGCAGTATTTGAAGATCTCCTCTGAGTGAAGAAATGATACTGGATTTTTGATGTAAGCCTCATTTTTTTTTCATGTCCTGAACTCCACACCATAGGCATTGTATGCTGGTCCACAGGGACTTACAAGTGTCCCAAATGGTGTATGATTTCATCTTTCCCCAGAAATTCTATTTTCTTCTCTAGTTTGTCTTTACAACCCCCACTTCCCAAACAGTTAATATTGTTTGCATTCTCGTGGAACTGTTGATACTCACTCAAACTCTGGAAGTGTGTAAATTTTGCCAGTGATCCTGTTAAGACAAAAATCTCCTCTTCTCCCTTCTTCCTTTCCCTTACCTCATTCCTAGGTCTTTCCCCGCCTTCCTGTATTTTTGAAAGACCCCCACTATGCTTATTGCCTGCTTGAGCTGCTCTCATTAATTGCCAAGGTCAAGCTATGAGAAAAGTACAGGAGGGAACCAGGTGCTGCTCTCATCCAACGCCAACCAGATATCTGTGGTCTGCAGCTTGGGCTAAAGCAAGGTCAGCAGGACAGTGTCCAGTATGCTGAGATAGTCATAACTGAATTCTTTGTATTCTTTGTGCCCAACCCGAATAACCAACTGTCCTTGGTTAACTACAACTGCTACATTTAGATGAAACAATGAAGTCCCTGTAACCATGCTTCTGCTTCTGTAAGCCTGCTTCTTGCCACACCAACCTTATATAAACTGCATATGCTTTAACCAGGCACGCTCTCTTAGTCTCTCAAAAGACTGGGGTGTCCAAAGGTACCTGTGTGTAAACAATAAATAACCTCTTGCACTTGCATCCAGTGGTCCGGTCTCGTCTCTTGGGGGCAAGGGCCTTCCCCCTGACAGGCTCCACAAACTCTTGGGGTCTTTCATTTTGTAATATCATGGTGTTTATTCTTTAGACTTTCCTTGAGGTAGATCATGCAAAAACACAGAGTGCACAGCTTGATGAGTGAGATTATATCATGTGGATGCCTGCCTTGACTTCTTTATCAAACTTCCTTCCACTTTTTATTGGAAACACAGTCTTGTTCTCTGTTGAACAACTGAGTTGAAATTTTCTTGATTGATGAGGATTTACAGTGTTGTGAGTTGTGGCTTTGCTTACGGCCTCCTTGTGCTGGTAAACATGTTCACTATTGATGTCAATAAGCCCTTGTGAGGTAAGATTATCCTATTTGACAGAAGAAGAAGGGAATAAGGGAAATCTACCTTTTCTTTCTCAATTCGGTGATGTGCTTTTTTCCCAATGCTTCCTTTTTTTTTCCTTTTTTTCTTTTAAATTTTGTCAGTTTAAAAAACAAAGGTAGATAGAATAAGAAACAGCACATTCCGATATTAAAGTTCACTTTGATTTAAATGACACAAACTGACTGTGTGTGTGTGTGTGTGTGTGTGTGTGTGTGTGTGTGTGTGTGTGTGTAAAAGTGGGGAAGAGAGAGGGGGTGGGAGAGAGGGAGAGAGGGAAGAGACAGACAGGTAGAGAGAACACTCAGAGGACACAAGTCTGAGTGACTTGTCATTTTTGCTACACTTAGAAACTGGTGAGTTAACTTTCCCTTTGGGGAAAGATGAATGCTTCTTATTTGGGTGATGGTGGGACTTAAGGGGGAACATGGAGTTCTTAGAACATGGAGAAGTAGGTATAGTTGGTAATGAAAGCTTAGTGCTAAGCTCTATGCTTAGCATCTTTCTCTCATCCTCTCTCCCATTTTATATCTGTCTCTTTCTGAGATAAGGTCTTTTGTAATTTGAACTCACTATGAAGTCAAAGTTACCTTACACCTGTGGTCCTTCTGCCTCAATCTCTGAGTGCTTGAATAATTAACAAGTTTGCACCCCATGTTTGGGTTATTTAGTGCCAGGGACTTGATCAAAACCAGGGCTTCAATACATGGGTAAGTCCTAACTGTGCTACATTCCTAGATCTCCATTTTTTTTCTTGTAATAAAAAGAATTTAAATGTTAAATATATCTAGAGGGGAAGATAATAAGTTAAAAGAGCAATCCATGAAAGCGATGCTTCCAAGGAATCTTTCCTGTTATGTGTTAGTTCTGGATTTAAGCCACCTTCCCCACTCATTAAAAAAAATACTTCACAATGCTACTTGCTTTTGATCTTATGGCATTCAGTGAAGCTACAAATTTTTAGGTCTGGCAGTTGATACTAAAATAATCAAGCAAAACAAGATACTGTGTGCCTTCATAACTCTTACAAATAAAAGGGATGGACTGCAGTTGCACATTCACTTCCAAGTTTCAGACAATACAGCTGACCTGGAGTACAGGTTAGTTAACCAAAGCATACTGTGTCTAGCAGATAGTCTTCAGATGTAGTCAATTAGAATTCTTGAATAGTTTTTGGAGACATCTGTAGTTTATGAGCTCTAACTTATCAGAGTAGAAAACAAAACTGATTAGAAGTCCCAGTTCCTGTTTGAACCTGTTTGAGCATGTGCTACTAAAGTCTCTGTGACTTCATATGAGTGTCAGCCTTGTCATGTCTTAAGAAAAGTCTCCCTGGAGTCATACATCAGCTTTGGCTCTTTCAATCTTTCCACCTCTTCTCCACATAGATCTCTGTCTATCTCTCTTCCTGTCCCCACCTCTCTATGTTCGCCCCTCTCATGTCTTTTGATAAGGACATTCCATTTGGAGTTGGAGTTGCGTGTTCTAAAGTCTCTCACTTTGTCCAATTGTGCACATTGTCCAATTGTGCATTTCTTTGTTAATCACAGTCTACTGAAAGAAGCAGCTTCTCTGATGGGTGAATGATGATCTGATCTAAGGGTAGGGCAAGGTGTTACTGGGAGTCATTTTCTTGCTCCAGCAGAATAATAGGATTTTCTCCTAAGCCCATGATCTACAGAGCTTCATGGCTACTTTAGTAGTGTCAGGTATAGGTTCCTTGCTAGCACTGAAAAGGAGAAGAGGGCATAAAGTCCCAATCCTAATAAGGAAGCTGTTTATAATTGATACCTGCTTGAAAAGAAAATTTCAGTTTTCCCTAATTGATCTGATTCAGTGTCACTGGGCACATCAACCACATTCCAGGGCAGGCCCCATGCCCAGGAGTAGTTGGCCAATACAAAATAGACTCTGTGATGTTGTGTGTGATTTCTGCTCTGGTTTCTCCTTACCCTTTTTCTCCTTTAGACAACATATCTGAGTCCCGCTGCCTAGAAGCTATATTAGAGGATGTGACTAAAACTGGGATGCACTTGCACACCTTTTTGGTAGGTCAGCTGAACCAATTCTAACTCTTTGGCGCCTCACCCCAGTCTCTGTGATAACTCCTAGAAAAGCCTCCAGACCAGCAGCTGAGATACCCTTTTACATGCTGAAGTGGCTGCATAGAACACAATTATAGTGGCTCCTTGAGTGAGGGTGACCAGTGGTATTGATTCAGACCTCTTGTGTAAGTCTGAACTGCCTCTTGGAATACAGAATACCTGCTTACAGGGTGTCTATCTCAGACCATTCATTTTCTCCCTACAAAGCAAATGTGTTTGTAAAGTGGCATTCAAATTACTGGTTTAAAATGGAGTCCACCTTTTTCCATTCTTTAGTTTATATTCAGGCTAGACTTGGGTGCAGAAAAGTATCAAGAAGGCAGTTCTTTTTCAAGGTCTGTGGGTCAGGAAATTTAGTTCCCACTGTCTATTGTGTCTCCAGAACTGGACTGAGCATGCTGTCCGAGTCCCCAGCATGGTTTTGGTTTATACAAAATTAACTCCATAATGAGTGGTGTATGCTACTGTTGACACTCAGATTGATCAATTTTCCTCAGAGAAGTCCCACCCTTTTCAATCATGGATTAAAAGTCAACCAGGCAAAATACATCAAGATCACAACACTGAGAGCTAAAAAGCCATGTGAGAGAGTCCAACAGGCCTCCCGTTGCCCCAACAGGAAGGGGGGCAACAGAAAAGTAGTCAGGGAACTTCCTGATGGAAGGGAGAAACAAGACATTCTAATGTGTCTTTTTGACCTTATATGTGAATAACTGCTCATCTTCTGGTTTTTCCTTTCTGTTGTGTATGTGGCCAGCAGCCAAGAGTTGATGCTGAGCCTTTTCCTCATTACTCTGAGGATTCAGAGTCTGCCAAGACCCCCAGTAATTCCTTACAAGCATATTCCTCTCTCTTGCCATTACAGGAAACAGATGTTAACCACACAGGGAAATCCACTCATGCACATAGTCTCTTTTCCTTACAAGATCGGGGACAGATAAAAGCTGGTCTTAGAAAAAAATTCAGATCACCCAGAGAAATACATGTAAAGTTTCAGGGGCGGGGATCCAATCCTTTGATTTAACCCAGAGGGATAATGTTGATCCTGGGACTGAAGAAAACAAAAAAGAAAGGGATAAAGGATGGCCATTATGGCCACACTATAAAAAGTCATCCTGAGGCCAAGACCCTAGAAAAAAGAGAAATAGCTTTTGCTTATTTTAGTTATGGACTTCCACTTAAAACTTAACAAAAGCTTAAAAAAGGGTTTTAGAACCAAAAGAACAGAAATAAGCAAGGCTTCTTGGTAGCAGCACATTTCTTGGTTGGGCTCTGTTTTGCTATATAGACAAGCAGAAATTTGCACGGCTCCTTTAAGGGAGGTTTCCTGACTCAGCATAAGTGGCAAAAAACAAAACAAAACAAAACAAGACAAAAGCTGGCAATGGCAGTAACCACATCTCCAAGCTGGCAACATGCTGCAGTGAGCGCAGCTCTCAGTTCTGGTGGAAAAGTATCCAACACCATCTTTTATAGCCCATGGCCAATACAGCTATGGCTGTCATTTTAGCAATGTTGCTTAGCAGGTAAAAGACTCATGGCTAGAAAAAGAGAAAGATTTACAATAAAGACAGATTCAAATTAAGATAAGTCTCTAAAGGTTTACACTGTGTTTAAGTGTTTAAGGCTTGGGAGAGAAAAAGAAACAGCATACAATGGTTTAATAAAGTATAGTAAAAAGAGAGCAGCTGGGTGTGGTGGCATATGCCTTTAACTCCAGCACTCAGAAGACAGTGGCAAGCAGATCTCTGTGATTTCTGGTATACAGAGTTAATTCCAGGACAGATAAAAGTTACACAGAGAAACCCTGTCTCAAAAAAATGAAAAAAAATATAAATAAAAGTAGAAGAAATAGAGTAAAAAAAAAAGCCACATAAAGATGGAAAGCACAGAGAAACTTTGGATACTATATGCTGTTCTATTATGCTTAAATTGTTTGACTGCTGAGGAAATAGCAACAACTATTAAAATAAATACTGCTGGATTAATTCCATTTATATATTTTAAAAATGCTTTGACTTCAAAATTTAAGTCTAAGGACAGCTTACTGGGGGAAAGAATTTCTATGTTTGTTTTCACAGAAAAGGAAAAGCTGTGGATTCCTTCCAGACTAACATGGTTTGATCAAGCCAGACCCCCTGAAGCAATGTCCATGAGACAATGCAGCCTAGCAGACCACTACAGCCAGGATTTCTGCATCTTCTTAGGATCCCCATGACAGTGCCCCCTACCAGCAGGAAGCAGTTTGGAAAGAAAAACACCCAAATTCCCAAAAATTGTTTATAAATGTTTGTTGTCATTTAAACAGGGTTGGTTATAAATGGTTAATGACCACAACCAATCTATTTTTTAAGGTAAAAAGGGGATTATTGTATTGATATGATTACTTTGTTTTGAAATGGACTGTCATTTGTTGATACAAATTTAAGGTCAGTTTTGTGATATATATATTTCTTCTCTTGTTTAAGTATTGCGTTTAGATAGCTCATTTAGAAAAATAATGTATAACTTAATACAGATTATAGATAGTTACCTATAATAGTCAAAACTTAGTCAAAAATTAGTTAGGATTTCTACATATGCAGAGATGTATTTGAGATACATAGGCATTCTTCAAACCTTTCAAAGACCTACAGAATATGGCATTTAAAATGGTTTAGGGTTTTTCTTGACAGTGAGACATAACTGCTCCTGGCAACACCACCTGCGTCAGAAAGAAGGATGGGCATTAAAGAAACTCGTTATGGAGTTTACTTTCAATATGTCAAGATTAGCTATTTGGGTACGATACTGTTCTTGTCTGGAATGTTCGACTTTATGCTCTATAAACTGGGAAATCCAGGATCCACAGGGAAGTGACTCCTGATACAAGATGGACATTGCTACAGGGTTCCTGCTTCATGGAAGAGTCTGCCGACAGTCTTCAGGACACAGAGAAAAGTGACTGACAAGCTGCCAATACAGGTGGACAGTTTAAAGTTTCCTGCTTTGCTCAGGCATCTGCCAGACACACTATGGGTTATGGGCTGAAGATGGAACATTACAGAAGAACTTCAGGTGACTGACTAGGCGAGTTGTCTCTGTCATTTCTAGAGTTTATATATTATCCCTCTGTGGTCTTTGTAGGAGTTGAAGATAGATAGTTATGGTTATAGTTTTCCTTAGTTAGGATGAAAGATAAGTTACATATAAGACTTTAGACTCACGAAGATAGGATAGATGAAATATTTTCTTTAAATCTTGCTAAATGTTAATGAACTAAATATTGTTAACTGTGATCCTTATTTGATAACTGTTGTTTCATATATTATGCTATGCTAAGGTTAAAACCCTTCTTTTATTTTAGACAGAAAAGAGGAGATGATGGGAGATGTCATTATGTAAATATGTTTCTCTTATTGGTTAATGAATAAAGCACTGTTGGCCCAGTAACACCGGAACCAATGGCTACCAAGTCCTGAGGTCTTTCAGGGGAACTAAGAAGCAGAACAGAAGGAGTCCCAAGCTTCTCTGTGGCTACTACATTTCAGAGAATCATTTCTAATCAAAAGCTTCAAATATCTATGGCAAATAGAAAAGTTTTCTTTTTTTATTTTAAATTTATTTTTGCTACTACAGTTCCCATTCCAGCCCTCCCTCTATCCCTTCCTCCCATGCCCCTGACCACCCTCCCATCCCATTCCTGCCTCACTCCACAGGGACGATGAAGCCTTGCTGGAGGGGTCAACAAAATCTGTCAATATGTCAAGTCATTTGGAGTAGGGACTAGGCCCTATCTCCTGCCTCTAGGTTAAGGGAGCATCCCCCCCATGGGGAATGTGCTCTCAAAGTCCTTTTGTGTACCAGGGATACATCCTGGTTCCA
This sequence comes from Phodopus roborovskii, assembly GCF_943737965.1. Taxonomy (NCBI): domain Eukaryota; kingdom Metazoa; phylum Chordata; class Mammalia; order Rodentia; family Cricetidae; genus Phodopus; species Phodopus roborovskii. The sequence continues at coordinate 40,125,252 of NW_026125295.1, read as the reverse complement.
CTGTCAGAGGTCTCTTAGACTGCCTAGGCCTTCTAACTGAGACCCATGTTCAGGGGATCTGAGTCAGTCCAATGATGTTTTCCCAACTATCAGTCTGGGGGCCCATTTGCTTCTCCTTGTTCAGGAGATTGTTCTGTGGGTTTCTGAAGCCTGGTCTTGTCCTCCCTCTCTGCATCTGGATTCCAGTTTGGTTCAGCGTTTAGTTGTGGGTGTCTGCTTCTGTTTCCATCAGCTACTAGATGAGGGCTCTATGAGAGGAACATGGTATGGATTTTAGACATAGAGCAAAGGATCACCAACCTATAATTCATATCGCCAGAGAAACTAGGATACAAGGAGGAATCTAAGAAATTCATACAAGGTTCCTCACAGAAGGGGAAAGGAACAAGATCTTCTGAGCATATTGGGAGTGGGGGGGCAGTGAGTGGAGAGGGAGCTAGGAGAAAGAGAAGGGGAGGAGAGGAAAGCGTGTGGGACTAGGAAGATTGAGTCAGGGGACAATAGATGAGAGAGAGAGAGAGAGAGAGAGAGAGAGAGAGAGAGAGAGAGAGAGAGAGATACCATAATAGAGGGAGCCATTCATTATAGGTTTGAAGAGAAAACTGACTCTAGAGAAATGTCCAGAGACCTACAAGTCTGACCCCAACTAACAATATGAGCAACAATTGAAAGGCTACCATAAATGCTTTTCCCTGATAATGAAATTTATGACTAATTTATTCACCATCATAGAAAACTTTTCTTTAGCCATCCTTTTTAGACATGTTTAAAAGGTTTCTAGATAAGTGATGCAATAATACTAAGGAGAGTGATTTCTTGACTCTTGTCAAGTATGCAGAAGCCAATGCATGCTCCTGATAGGAGAGCTTGTTTCTTCTACAAAGACTTCAGCTTTACTTCACCCTGACTCTTTTCTAACAAGAACTCCTTCTCCCTCATGTTTCTGTCTGGGCACCAATCAACGACTTCCTTTCCTCGCTATTAGGCAAGTGGAACCACCTATTTACTTTCAAGGTCCCTTATATGACTTCTCAGTTGCCAGACCTAACAACCACATTCATCACGATACAGTAAGGTCATTCATCACCCAAATTATTCAACAGCAATTAGAGTTACTGCTTCAGGAGACAGAATAATTAAGAACAGGAGAATCCCTGAACATTGGAGTCAGCTGGGAGGTCTGGGCAGTCTATGGGGCCTCTGGCAGTGGGACTGGTATTTATCCCTAGTACATGAATAGGCTTTGGGAGCCCATTCCCTATGGAGGGATACTTTCTCAGCCTACATAAATGGGGCAATCAGGGGGCGGATGGCTTGACCCTGCCCCAAATGAGGTCTCAGATTTTGATGATCCCTCATGGGAGGCCTCACCCTCCCTGGGGAGTGGATGGGGGGTGGGATGGAGGGCTGGTGGGGGACATGGGAGGACAGGAAGGAGAGGGAACTGGAATTAGTATGTAAAATAAGATTGTTGTTAACTTAAATAAAAAGAAAATCTGGCAAAAAATAAGCCAAGCTAAGGTTGGGCATTCATAAGAAAAACAAAAACAAAAACAGGAGATGGAAACTTGTCAGTCAGTCTACAAGACAGGATACCAAGTCTTATCTTTGACCATGAATGTCTTTGGTTCTTTCCAGGTCAGAGGCCAGAAACACCAGAAGTGGGCTCTCCTTCCTGCTCTGGTTTCTTGTCTTCTCTTTCTTCCTCTCTCTCTCTCCCCCTCCGTCCCTCCCTATCTCCCTCTTCCTCTCCCCCCCCTCTTTATACAGCAGAAATGAGCTTCATTGCTTACAAATCTATAGGAGAAGATTGACTGAAACAGTTGTCTAGAAATCTTTTGAATGGGCCTGCTGGACTGATTAGCTCCATTCCTCCATGCTTCACCACAGTATCCTCCAATGGTACTCCAATGGATTAGCATCACCATGGTACTCGATTTCTGGGACAAACTACTGTTCTATTCTGTCTTCTTTCTCATGTGTTCTTGAATTTAGTTTGCAAGTATTTTATTGAAAATCTTTCTATCTCTGTTTATCAGAGGTAATGGTCTGTAGTTGTCTTTTTTTGTTCCAATTGTTACATCTCTATTGGGTTTTGAGATCTATAAAATTCATTCTTTGGGCTCATGGAAGAAAGCACCTGGGAGCTATTGGCTTGGGTTTATTCTGGTGTCCATTGGTTTGTACAACATCTTAACTCTCCACGATACACACATCTAAGCAAGAAAGCCTCTGTTGTGCTCAAGAATCCCCCTTTTCCATAGCCAGGTTTAAAAGCAAAAACTAAAACCTAAACCAAAACCATTCAGGTCCCTAAATCCATAAAGCTGGTTTCTATTGTTTGGCCTGTGTCTTGAAATCTTTTAGGAATTTTGCATTTTCCATAAAAACCATATAGATGAATAAAGAGCCTATAGAACTTTCAGAGGAGGACCCAGGGCAATGAATAACCCAGAATAATTACTTTGCACTGTAATCTGAATTAGTACAGGGCAAACTGTATTGTATATTTAATCACCTACATACCATGAACTATAAATTTTTGTGGTTAAGGGAAAGAGTAATTGTTTCATATTTTAAGAATTTTAATTTTTATGGATTATTTTTGGTGCATAAGCTTCTATTGATTCTATGAAATCAATTTTTGTGATTTCTTTTTATTTGTAAAGCAGAAAACAATGGAATCCTTTCAACCCTGTTGTGATATGTATATTTCTCTTCTTGTTATGTATTGTTTATATAGCTCATTTAAAAATGTAATGTATAATTTAGTACAGATTTTAGATAGTTACCTATAATAGTCTAAACTTATAGCTAGGTGAGTTAGGTTTTCTAGATATGCAGAGATGTATTTGAGATAGATAGGCATTCTTCAAACTTTTCATAGACCTACAGAATATGGCATTTAAAATGGTTTAGGGTTTTTCTTGACAATGAGACATAATTGTTCCTGGCAACACCACCTGCATCAGAAAGGAAGATGAACATTGAAGAAACTCATTATAGAGTTTGCTTCCAATATAGCAAGATTCCAATTTGGACAAGATACTGCTCTTGTCTGGACTGTTTGACTTTATGCTGTATAAACTGGACATGCAGGACCCACAGAAAAGTGACTGGTGTTTCAAGATGGACATTGCTACAGAGTTCCTGCTTCATGGAAGAGTCTGCCAGACAGTCTGCAGGACACAGAGAAAAATGACTGACAAGCTACCAATAAAAGAAGACAGTTTAAAGTTTCCTGCTTTGCTGAAGAGTCTGCCAGACACTCTATGGCCTATGGGCTGAAGATGGAAGATTACAGAAGAACTTCAGGTGACTGAAAAGGCAAGATGTCTCTGTCATTTCTAGAGTTTATATACTATCCTTCTGTGGTCTTTGAAGGAGTTGAAGACATATAGTTATGGTTATAGTTTTCCTTAGTTAGGATTCAATGATAAGGTACATATAGGACTTTAGACTCACAAGATAAAATAGATGAAGGAATATTTTCTTCAAATCTTACTAAATGTTAATGGACTAAATATTGTTAACTGTGATTCTTACTTGATAACTGTTGTGTTATATATTTTGCTATGTTAAGCTTAAAACCCTTCTTTTTATTTAGACAGAAAAGAGATGATGGGAGATGTCATTCTATATATGTTTCTCATACTGGTTAATGAATAAAACACTGTTGTCCAATAGGAAAGGAAGATAGGAGGGACTAGGAGACAAGGAGGAAATAGGAAGGAGGAAGAAGGGGTCAACATGGAGAGTGTGGAGAGACTAGAACCACCAGCCGCCTCGCTGGTAAGACCACATGGAAATACATAGAAATTGGTTAATAATTAACACAGAGCTAGCCGATAAGAAACTAGTAACTGGCCAACAGAATTATATCATATACAGAGTCTCTGTGTGTTATTTGGGGCTGGTGCAGCGGCGGGACAAGACTCGGCAGTGGGTGGTATAAACCTTACTCCTTACACAACCCAGTGGTTTTTCTGAATCCAGTGGTTCATTTGAATGTTAACAAATTCTTTGCTCCATTTTTATATGAGTCTATAATAAGACCCACTTGCACTTGAAGAACATCCCTTGTTGTGGTAATTGGTAGCAGAAACTTCCATCCTTCCACGTCCCTATGGTGATCTCAGGGTTTATTTTTCAGGCTGAATAGTGGCAGCTGTTTATTTGCTTGTGTATACAATGGCTTATTGGAATGTCCTCTTCAAATTGAGATTATTTTGTTCCAAATTTTATATTCGCTTACTATCTATGTAAAACTGTGTAATTATGCATTTTCCACTGTGGACATGGCAAACACGGTATTTGAAATGCCAAGAATGATGCTTGCCTTCTTTATATATGTTCATCACACTGTTACTGTAAGCCTGTAATATTAGTTAAACATTGTTGTTTCCTAGCAATGATATTCTTTGATGTGTGACATTCTTGCTGGAATCCAACCTTGTCAGACTGTGTTTGCTTTCTTTTCCCGGTGGTGTTGAGGATGATGCATGGAGCCTTACATGTGCTAAGTGAGTACTGCCAACCCCACAGCTGATGGCTCATATCAGCTCCCACACATGTGGTTCCAGATCTTGGCCTTCAAGCCTTCTAGTTGAGCCTAGGCTGTTTTATGCCACTATTTCTGGGAGTAAACGTTTCACCAACCGCAAAACTAGAACTGAACCCATTCTGCTTCTAAAAGACATTTTAGAGTTTTTCCTTTTTATTTTTTAAACCAAACCAAACAAAAACAACAACAAAAACCCGCTACAAATAAATTTTCTCCCAATAACAAAAGAATCTTTTATTTTATTTGGTCAGTATTCTAAGGAAGATTATTAGATACAACTTCTTGCCAACTGTTAAGGGAAAGGGGAAATAAATTCATTTATTACAAATAATAAATAAATAAACAAATAAATAAATAAACAAGTCTGGTTGTCTCTACAATTCTTGTACTTGAGGATCAGGCAGGAGGATCATGAGTTCAAGGGCATCCTCAGCTACTTTGGGAGTTCCACATCAGCCTAAGATGTCTGGGATCTTGTCCCCTTCATATAAAAGGAAAAGAATCATCATAAGCTGGTTGTGTCTCACTGAAGTAAAAAAAAAATAATGTTCAAATAGTTCAGAAAAATGTGCTGGAGAAGAAAGAGCCAAGGACATATTCCTGTGATGGATTGAGTGACTGACACACACAGGGCTGTAGCATTTATTCTATGATTTCATAGATTTCAAAACACAGTAGAGATACAAGAATAAGAACAAAATAGAAAACAGTAGGCTTTTATCTCTGATAAACACAGATACAAACATTCTTAATAAAATACTTAGTCAACCAAAGTCAAGAACACATGAAAAGATTCTATACTTAGATCAAGTTGCCCTCATTCCATATATGAAAGGCTAGTTCAATGTAAATAAGTTAATAAATTTAATCTACCGCATAAATTGACTCAAAGACAGAAATCCCATTATTTTAATAGATGTTGAAAAAAATCCACTCTCCCTTCATTTTACAAACTCGAGAGAACACATCTCAATATGATAGTGTATATAATAAACCTAGGGTCAACATTATACTTAATAGAGAAAACTCAGAACATTTGAACTAAAATTGGGGACACATTCTCTGTGCCTATTAAATATAGTGCTTAAAGTCTTAGCTAGAGCAATAAGACAAAAGAAGGAAATAAAAGGATATAAATAGGAAAGAAAGAAATCAAAATATCCTCACTTGTAGAAGGCATGATTCTATTACAAGAGATACTGAAGACTCTATCAGAAAACACTTAGAGCTGATAAATACTGTCAGAAAAGTGGCATAACACAAAGTTAACACACACACACACACACACACACACACACACACACACACACACAATTTTATCTGGCCTAATAAAGCTTCCTCTAAGAGCAAAAGACCATCTAACAAAAACCTGAATACTAGGTATGAGAAGCCTTCTTTTGAGTTTGGTCAGGTTTATATAAGAGATTTTCAAAACATTATGTTATTGCTATTGTCCTTTGCTGTTCCCCAGGGCAGGAAGATAAGACACTGTGTGTTTTAGACACAGGGTCCAGGAGGCTCTGACCTGGAACTTACCTATAAGCCTTCTTCCCAAAGAAGTGCCATACAACTAAAAGTCCTACCTAGATATGACACCCATGAATCCTCCCAATGACCAATATAACAAGAGAACCCTAAGTGTTCAGTAGTTGCATACATACTTTGCCTACATAACCATCACAACTCCAATTGTACTCAAAACCCACTCAGCAGGAGGAAAATCATGCCTGTTAATGGAAACCTAGGCAACTACCCAGGGTTAGTGAAATCCTGGATCTTATGGGAGAACCTACAACTACCAATTTATTAAATCAGTATAATCCCTAATATTTGTGCTTATGCCCACAGATAAGTGTAGCTCTCACCCATCATCAAGGAAACTTCCCATTGCTACTAACAGAGACCATTACAGAAAACCACAATCAACATGCAGAGATGTGGACCTGAATCTCAACTGATACATATGCAGCACAGCTACTGCACCTAAGGGTCCCAGAACAGCTTGGAAGAGGAGTCAGAAAGACTGTAAGAGCCAGAGGAACAGAGAGTATTCTGTGAGATTGTGTCTCTAAGGAATATCAGAAGCTACACCCATGAAAGTCTCACCAACGTGACTGCCTACACATGAGCTGAACAAGGATGGCAACAGTAGGCCTGTTGACTTGTATGAGGCAAAGCTCACGAGATTTCAGTCCTCCACAAAAATTACAGATAACAAGAATTTTGGGAGGAAGAGAAACAGTCTTCCTCAGAGAAGAGTATACCAACTGATTGTTCCATAAGGTTGTATTTATGTATCAGGAACACACACACACACACACACACACACACACACACACACACACACACAGATACTAACAATAATTAATGAAAAAAAAGGACATAAATTTTAAAGAGAGTGGTATATGGCAGGGCTTGAAAGAAGGAAAGGGAAAGGGGAAATGCTATTTTTACATTATAATCTCAAAATATAAAATAAATAACTAAAAATGGCAAAGAAACACTTTACAGAGTATTCAACATTCTTAGTCATTAGGGAAATGCCAATTTAAATGACTTTGACAGTCCATCACTCAAGAATGGCTACCCTTAAGAAAACAATTGAGGACAAACCCTGGTGAGAATATCAGGGCAAATTAGAGCCCTCATTCACTTCAGAATAGACAGTAACTTGGTGTAGCCACTATGGAAATTAGTATGGAGTTTTCTCAAAAAGCTAAAACTAGAACTACCATATGGTCCACCTATGCCATGTGTAGACATATAGCCCAAGGATGCCATCCCCATGACAGAAATACCTGCTCATCCATGTTCATTGCTGCTCTATTCACAATAGCTATGAGATGTAAGCAGCCTGGTCAAAAAGCTCACTGGTCAAAAAGTGGCATGATTGTTTTGAAGGCAACTTACCTCTTTCTGCTTAGATTTGAGCCTCTGTCCGCTGGAAGGAATACACACTTGGTATTGTAACTTGGTTAAAAGCCTATGATTTGACTCATGGGCTCTGCTGGGGATGCTTATTCTTGATGCTATGCTAAATGGATCTGTAGTCATAATGCCTTCAAATATCTGTGTGTTTACCCATAGACTATTGTTGCTCTCAGCCTTGGCAAGAAAAACTTCTTTTGGCATCGGGTTAAATTTTATGCAGATACTCATAACCAGTCAAAATGTTGAGAATAAGTGATTGATGACTGCTCAGCCCTAAATAGGACATCTATATTAGCTGCTTCAAGGTCCAGTGAACATCAAAGAAAAAAGGGAGTAAAAGATTGTACAAGCTGGAGGATGGACAGAAGTGCTGTGAAACACTGTCTTCTGAATATGACATGGCTGATGGATTCATAACAAATAGCAGCTGTGAATGCCTGCACAAAACCTCCACAGAAACTGTGACATGAGAGTGGCAGGGGACTGGAGGAAAAAGGTGTTCTGAAGGTGAGTGGTATAAGAGGCTAATGGAGGTGGGCATGTTCACAGTACATAGGCATTTTGCAAGAGTCTATTGAATTGTAGCTGAAGTTGTTGGTGTTGTGAGATAGTATATTCACTCAATCAGTGAGTTCTTTAAAGGCAATGGAACAAGATTCATTTTGGGAATGATACATTATTTTCAAGGTTTCCTCACACTGGGTCTGTTTTGTTTATTTATGTCTTACTCAATATTTTTACTTTGGGTTCCATGTCACCACAACCTTTTATGTTCCAGCAGTGTGAGGGGATTTTCAAATAAGTGAGTTTAGACTGCCTATATGGATTTAGAATGACTTTGAATAGAGGAGGTCTGACAGTGATAGATTCATGAATGTGGCTTCAATATGTTGAACACTTTATTTCTGGAATTAATGGTATTGTATGTATTACTATGCCTAATAAAAGAAATAAAAGTTACATTCTACAGAGAGAGACTACTATTGCCACAGTAAAGTTTTTTTTCTTGTATAGAAACATAGTTGCTAGAACTACATGCAAACTACAGTTCTTTATGTGTGAAGCAAAAATAGACTTTATATTATAACACATTTTGCAATTATTTGAGGATGCTTTTTTTAGAGTAATAAAAGCATTTTCCCTTGTGATTTTAGAACATCAGGAAAGGATCTTGCCTAGATGATCGTATCCTATACATACAGTTTAAGAGTTACTACATATCCTCCCTTATTTGAATCTAAATTCAAATTAAATTTATAGGATGCACATAGAGGAATAATGTCAAGTTGGGAACATAATTTGGGCTTGAAGGCAATAAATATACATTTTAATAATTTTGGTTTTAAAAATACTCCAACCTGTCAAGCTACTCAGTCAGATAATCTATTGTGGAATATTTACAATTATCAAAGTCATATTTGACATTGTTTCCAAGGGAAATGAATTAATTTTGCAGGCAGGTATATATCATTTGAATTGTTAGCATTCTCTTCTAATTTCCTCCATAAGCTAGAAATATTAAGTGTCATGCTAACATCTGTTACTGAACATAAAGTTGACAAAAATTAACTTTAATGGCTCTCTTCACTCTTCAAGAGAGCATAATTTCAATCTGGTTTTAAAAGAAAGACTGGAGTGTCTGAATAAGATGCACCTCATATTTCTAACCATTTTGGGTTCTCACAGGGAACATAGCTTTGGTGGTATTTGTTTCTTTTTAATTTAGTTTATGATGACTTTTTTTCATGTGGTCTCAAATGTTCTTTTTGTCAAATCTCAGAGCCTTGAAGGCCTTAGCAATAATCTAATATAAAATTTCACTTCCATTTTGATAGAAAAGAGATCCTTGTATTCCATAGGGTCGAATTCAGTGGAAAACTTGCTCAACATCTGGATTCTGAGGTGTGTATCTGGTGAGTGTAGCAGTACACAAAATTTGAACTTACATTCCTTATTTGAAAATGTATATAACAAGATATTTAACCAAATTTTTAAAATTATTGATTAGATTCTCTATATTTGTGAGGGGTTTTATTATTCTCTGCTTTATCAATGACGCTGCATTCTGAGACACTCCTGAGTTTTGACCGGTGTAGGTTCTCATTGGTCTTGAGCTTTGTTTCCAATAAAAAATGGTGAGCTCTAAATTAAGTGATTTTATTCATACATATCCTTGGACATGTTGTCACTCCACTTAATATCATAGCAGCAGCGAGTTCCCTCCTAGGGTCTATGAGCTGCCTGGCATAGGTTGTGGTTTTAAAAGTACATCCTTCCTAATCATAGTCTGGAGGAATCCAGAGCATTACAGTGAGTGGGGGGTGGAAATGGAAGAACCGGGAAGAGTGAAAAATTGAGGCATGCTTTTACGTCCAATGACTGTGAAAATGGCTGTCAAATCTGCATGAAAAGATGAGCCTGAAACTGAGTGAGAACAGAATGCTTTGATTTACCTTAAACTGAAAGGAGATGGGCAGGAGAAAGAAAATATGATGGAATAGGTTCAATGGAATGTAGGAAAAAAGGTTACATCCTTATACCCTTTGAATGCTCATTCAATATATCAGTTGCTTGTAAGTTTCTTGGACAGTGTCTTGAAACTGATGTCCTGTCACATTGGCCTGGCAAGTATCTTCCTTTCTTGCCCTTATTCTACAGAGGTTGTTGGGGAAGCAAGGGGGTCATGCAGCAATGCTGAGGAATATGCTGATTGCACTGTGGCTATTTCTGATTCACTGCTTAGAAACTATTTGAGCTCTATCAATTCCTTTAATGTCTTGTCATAAATGCACAGCATTTCAAGCTCCAACTGGAACCAATTTTATAGATAATAAAGGGCTAATGTCAAAAGGTGATGAAAATGTAACTATAATTGAGTTTTAAAAATCATTTTAGTGACTCTCAGTTCTATAGACAGTACATCCATTTCATTAAAAACAATTTATAATTGCTAATTCAATTCACTAGAATATATTTACTTTGCCTTAATAGAGTGAAAAATTTCCTCAGTATTTGAGCATTTAAAATGTTGTGTTCATAGTAACATAATTAGCAAGTAGTCATTAATAGAGGGCTGTTTTACTTTTTAGAAGTGTTGTATGATTTTCCTAACTGTATTTTTGAATCGTCAGCTTTGGTATACTTGCAGTTTAAACTAGAACTAAGACTAAAGCCCATTCAGGTAACAAAGGAAGCTCTCTCCAAGCCCATTCCTCAGGGAAAGTATAGAATTCTTTCTGTGTTTCTGCTGACCGCATCCCATCAGCATCTTTTATGTATTTGAGTGACTGTCACCCACAGATGCTATCTGGATTGTCAGTTGTTAAACTCATTTGTTTCTGTTAAAATGCTCTATAGCAGGAAATGGCATCATAAGTGATAGACTCTTTATCAGCACATGTAGCAGTACTGTGTATAGGACATAAAGCTGGCACCAGCAAATCAAATCAGGGTTTGTTTGGGGGCAAAGAATAGACTTTATCAAGAATGAAAAAATAGACCAAATGAAAGCACTCATGTTCTGTAGCTCATAGTTTTACACTTGAGTTTGATGGATTGGAATTTTATGCTTACCAGATTTACGTCATTTGAAATTATGGACATTGGGTCATATCCCCACCTTGGGTATGCTCTGAGGTGACATTAAGAGAGCATGTGATCTGACCAACCCACAGTTTGACACAGGATTGGATAAGCAAAGTAAAAATGTTTCCAGTAAAAGGCAGTAAGTTTGCTAAAATTGAAAGACCAAAAAAGTAATGTTAATGATGGACTGACCTGGAAACCAATATCTGTTCCTTGGAATTTGCTAACTTCCTCTCACAAGGCCCTGAGATAAGAACAATTCACACTGCCCCTCCTTTCCTGTGAGTCAACAGGTGATAAATAGGGTCCTTAGGAAACAAAGAGATAGCTGTAACTCTGGTTTGCCCAGACAAAATTAATTAGCACACCCTGAGGCCCTAAGGTCTGTTGACCCTAATAGAATACCATCCGGCCTCCAAGGGTCATGTACTCAATGGACAGAAGGTCCCACCCCCTCCCTAAGCTTGTGGGTTTGCCTTTAAAAACACCTGGCCCTGGGGAGGGGGCTTCTCTCTAGCCTGCATGCTGGAGGAGCTCGTTTGCACAAACTTTCCTGCATATGGTGGTAGTATTTTAGGCTCAATATTCTATACTGCTTTTCATTCTCACACTGGAGCCCAGGTTAAAAAAAAACAAAAAAACTATGGCAGGTGGAGGCTACACTTCCCTAGAGTTTAAAACGATGGGCCCATATCTTTTACTCTCATGAAGATCACTTGCTTAGAAATTAATGCAGAAATATGCACTGCTAAAATTCTCAGGCATAGGTAAAAACACTTCTTAAATTAATATTCATCTCTTGACCATTGGGTTTCCAGGTATAGCACATGTCTGATGTGGTCTGAAGTAGTATGTAGTGAATCCTCTCCCTCTCTTTTTGAATGACCTTATACATAGGTATAAGGTAAGATTTCATTTACATGTCAGATTTACCTGCACTTTTACACACATTTTTAAAACTGCATAGTGAAAAGAACAATCAAGGGATTCATGTTTATGTTCCTTTGGGGTCTATATGAAAAGAATAATCAAGGGATTCATGTTTATGTTCCTTTGGGGTCTATATTTATTGAAAAGACTAAGTTGCCAAGCTTCTTTGAAGAACTGAGACAGATACATCTGAATATTTTCCATCAAATAGGAGGGGGGGCAGAGAGAGCAAGAGGGGGCAAGAGAGAAACCAGAGAGAGAGGTGCGCTTGGCCTGCTTGCTTTAAAAGGGGGCCTTGTGCATGCATCACTGAGTCCTCTGGCAGCCAGGTAAGGCTGAGGTAGTGATGACAAGGCCATGAGCTTCCTATCCGTCATAGGGGTGGGGGGGGGTGGGGGGATGGGGGTCAGCTGGCTGCTAGTTCCTAACATTCCCATCTCTTATTGTTATTAAAAAAGTGGGGGTTGGGCGTGGCAGGTTAGGGAATAAGGATGTTGAATTCTGGAGACTGCTTCCTGCTGACTTGGGAGTGTAGATGTCTTTTGGGGATGCGAGAAAGCTGGGGTGCTGCCATGTCCTGGTAGCTGGTTATTTCATCGAAGTTCTGACAGTATGGAGCTCTGGCATCTCTTTGAGACCTGGAAAGATGTTAGCAGAGCAGAGGACAAGGTTAAGTTTTTGTATCTTAGGTCTAAGTACTTAATGGGAGAAGTAAGGTGGGGGAGGGGCTCTCAAGGGGGTCTCGGGACAAGGTTAGGAAGTCCCAAGGCCAGGAAAAAGTTGAGTAATATTTATTTGGAGTGAATCTGACCTGTAAATGGATCCAATTCAGCTCCCTGGAACTTAAAAGAATCCTTTGAGTTTGTGAAAACATAAATATTGAGACACATTAGCAGCATACTCATGTTAGAAATGATTTGGCTGAAAGAATTAACACATACAACTGGCAGATTTTTAGCACAATGAAAAGTACCTTAATTGTGAGTTACAGTTATGATCACATAGTGGCATTGTTAGGAACTAGCAGCCAGCTGACCCCTGCCACGACGATGGGCTGGATGCTCATGGCCATGTCATAGCTACTTCAGCTTTACCTGGTGGCTAGAGGACTCAGTTATGCATGTGCAAGCCTCTTTTAAAGCAAGCGCGCCAAGTGCTTCTCTCTCTCTGCTTCTTTGCTCTCTCTTTGCTCTCTCTCTGTTCCCTCTCTCTCTTCCTGCTTTCGGTTGGCCACCAGCTACCCCCTCTTTCTCTCCCCTCTCTCAATAAACTCCACGTGGGTGCTGAGTCTCGTGTTTGTGTTTTATAGGCATTCATTGCATCAAAAGAACAACAGGCATAGTATGGTGTTTAATACTGGTAAAACTTTATTGATTAATGTTAAGACTATAAACAGTAGCAACCTTAAAATACCCATTTTTGAAATCTGTTTTGAAACAATTGGAGCCTTTGCTGCTGCTTAAAGCTGACAAAGCTACCAGTCGTCAAAAGCATCAGAGTTCTTGAGAAGGATAAAATTTTACCTGAATGATTAGAGACTCTCTAGGTGGCAGCATGGACAGCCACCTCAGGTCCTTCACAGTTGTTGAAGTCAGAGGCTTTAAGGACGTCTGCCTTCTGCTGATGGCACAAGACCTGTGGATTTTGGAAGACTTACCTACCGTTGACCCAAGCAACGTGGAGAAAAGTCGATTCCATTGCCCTCTTGTCCACGGTCCTTAGAGCTTTTTGCAGCAGTTGAGATGAAAAGCAGGTTTGTTCAGTGGCTAATGTTGCCCCTTTTGTGGGTGGAGCTTCTTCAGTGTCCATCAGTCTTCTTGGAGGAAATGGGTGGTGCCAACAGCTGGCCTGTCTCTCTTTTATAAAAGCTTTTTAATGAAACATTTTAAATGCCATATTCTCTAGATCTCTGAGCATTTGAGGGCTATCTGACTATTTAGCATACCTTAGTATACAAAATTTGTCTTTAGTTACCTGCCTTAAGCACATAGGTGGCTAGGTAAGGTTTTATCCCTGTAATTAATTAATCTGTTTGGAAAACTGGATCCAAGCTGAGAGGCTGTGGAGGGATGTTTTACTGAGAGCCCTGCAGCCTGACTGTAACTGGTTTTAACTTAGTAGGTTAGACTTATACCTGTAGAGGACAAAGAGGTAAAGAAAAACTCCCTTTGATAATAGAGGCTTAACCTTAATAAACAGCTTACAGGAAAGACTGGGTGGCATAAATATTTTGTTAGTCTGAAATAGACATTTATAACTTTAAATGTTTACCACCATTAAAAGGCACATGACAATTTAGAAATATTTGAGACTTAGTACAGTTGAATTTAAGTTGTATGAAGTTAGCTTACATTTATATAAAGTTAAATTGAAATCAAATGTACAGATATATTAAACAGGACTGGGTAAAGATGAGAAGGACTAGAGTGTGAAGTTATGTCAGTGAAAAAAGAAATTAGAGACAAAGAATAAAAGCAAAAGGTAAATGAATTACAGGTTTTGTTGGCGGCAGAAGCTGGCTAGACTCCCTCTGCCTAGGTGGCTGGTGTAGCAGAGGGAAGAACCATGGGGGGGGGGGGGTGAGGCTAGGCCATGTGATCAATTTGGCGGCTGCCATAAACATATCCCCAACAGTTGACAGAAATCATAAAGTTTTGAGATAAAATTTTGTTGGCTTGTTTTTCTCCATGAGTGAGGCAGAAGGATTTGTGAAACTAACAGGACACTGGAGTGCAAGGGGTACTACATCCAAAAAGACCACTGAGCAATGTATGTACCAGTCTAAGGGAAATGAATGCACCAGTCAGCATGAGTGGTGCTAGGGCACAAAATCAGAAAACCTCATTCGTGGGGAAGAATGAAAAACTTGAACAGATGCTGCCTCAGCCCAGCCCACTGCCCTGAGACAGGCTGCAGCTGCAGCGGGCAGGGGAGTTTTAGTGTGGTGGGAAGAGAACAGAAACAAGTTTAGGGGGAAATTGTTTAGCAGAGAGGTAGAAAAAACTCCTTCCATCTACCTGTTCGCTGGCAGTAATTTTGGCAAATTTGACTTATTTTGTAGGGGATATATAGACTGGTTTATTTCCCATGGGTGAAGTAAAAACTGGCCAATCATTTTTGGAACTCATCAGCCCCAGAATGTGGCCAAGGGCAAAGTGCTCAATAAGGACTCAGCAGTCCGAAGGCAGGAAGGCTTCAAGCAGGAATCACAGTGGGAAATGCACCAGACCCTAAGGAAACAAGTAATAATGGAAAAGTGTACCTTACCGAATTGTAGCGGGTGTGGGATGGTATTTTCCAGTGAAACAGGTGAATGGAGGTGGTTCGTAATCAGGGTCCCCAAATACCTCAGGCTGGCCATCCAACAATTGGCGGCCTCGTACTCAAGGAGGGCCTGATCCTATTCATGGCACCAATGTTGTTCTTTTGATACAGCTTATGCCTAAGAAACACAAACACGAGACTCAGTGACCACGTGGAGTTTATTGAGAGAAAGGAGAGGAAGAGGGGGTAGCTGGTGGCCAACCGAAAGCAGGAGAAAGAGAGAGTGAGAGAGAGAGAGAGAGAAAGAGAGAGAGAGCAGGGTGGGGCAGAGAGAGCAAGAGGGGGCAAGAGAGAAACCAGAGAGAGAGGTGCACTTGGCCCGCTTGCTTTAAAAGGGGGTCTTGTGCATGTATAACTGAGTCCTCTGGCAGCCAGGTAAAGCTTGAACTACCAGGTAAGGCTGAGGTAGTGATGACAAGGCCATGGCATCCTTCCCATTGTCAGGGGCAGGTTCCTAACTAGGGCTGCTAGTTCCTAACAGGAGGTAGAGGATCAACTATGAATTTTTCTCTTCATAGCACTTCTGGCAATAAGATTCTGAAGGAAATTCACATATCCCTCCTCCTACTTGAGTAACCGCAACATGTTTGTCTCTAGTGGCATTTGTCCATTGACCTATTGTTTCTTGTAGAAGAAACTTAGCATCCTTTTTAAGGCCAAAATCTGATGAGAAGCAAGCAGCTCTCAAGTAACTTTAGTCATGGAATTAGTCATCAGCCAAAAGTATGGCTTGGTTACAGCATGTAAACTCATTGAAAAAGAGATTAATTTTGTTTTACTCTGATGTGGCAGGTGGGATTATTAATAATACAATGTTATTTGGAAGGGAACAGATATAAGAGATTTAGACAGAAACACACCAAACATGCTTTTTATTTACCACAACACAGGATGTATAGGTATATATTTTAACATAAAGACCATGTCTATTTAGTTGATTTTCATAAAATGATAGATATTACTTTTAATTATATATGTATTTACGAGTGTGTGTGTGTGTGTGTGTGTGTGTGTGTGTGTGTGTGTGATGGGTTTTGAAATTAATATACTTTTCTTGAATGACTGACCTCTAGCTCACAGCAAGAACTCATAGTTTCACTACAAAATCTTTTCTCCTTCTAAAACTGATTTGCACCTGTAAGGTGGGACAGGGACCAGCCCAGGAGAAGCCAACACTATGAGGCTGCAGTATCAGTATCTGCCAACAACAGCCCAAGCTTGTGGTGCTTGACTGTGGGCAGAGAGTCTTTCAGAGCTGGTACCCAGCATCGACTAGCTGCTCAGTGTCCTTTGTCCTGGCCAGCCACAACCTGCTCACTGTGACAGATTATTTGGTTTCTCATTAAAAAAAAATAGCTGAAATTATTTATGCTGCATGTTAGCAAGGACAAGCCACATCTTTTGAAGATGGAGGAATAATCAGACACGGAATGTGGACTTAGATTGCTAGGATCTTCAGCAGAGCATTTTGCCCCAGACGTTTGAGGTGCTGTGCTCTGATGTATGTTTGCCACTGCCTCCATCTCTACTTCATCTACTTCCCATGCCAGGCTTGATTTCTGTGTGGCCACTAAGTCTTCTTTTCTGGTAAAAAAAAAAAATAAAAAATAAAATGAATATTTTATGACGCTTCTGTCATTCTCTACAAGACTCCAGTCATACCTTCTCTGTGACCCGTCAAACAGTCCTGGTTTCTGTCTGATACAATTTTCACCTCTACCTGTTGGCCTCTTTCCTAGATGCATCACTTGCACTTTGTGAGAAATAAAGAAGCTTAGAGGAGAGCCACTGTGAAGGAGTTCACCAACTACTAATAATGATGAGTCTCATCAATTGAAGAATTAATTAGTTCATTTTCAGTTTAATGTTAAATATTAAAAAAAATTTGAAAACCTCTTCTAATTTTGATGCTGACTACATACCCACACCTGCATGTAGACTAAGCATGGATTCTGATATGGATCTGTCTGAACTCTGAGATACTCACTTCATTTCTACCTTATGTAACAGTGAGAGGCAGTAGTGTGTTGAGTGTATGGGGTAGAGCTGACGATGCTCTCTGCTATATACATTGGTTTGTAAATGTTTATTACCAGTAGTTGTTTATCCAACAAAGGTCTTATCTCTGTGTAAACACCAATATGTGACTCTGCATGCTAGCCAAATAGAAAATTGGAAGAAATTAACCAAATGTTTTACAGAAAAGGATACTTCGATATACAAGAGTTTGTATTTATAGGGTTTTATGTTTCGTATTTATGATGTTTACAATATTTTTGGAAGCATCTTAGGGAAGCATACAGAGTCATATTTATATTTATAGAAAAATACAATATAATAAATTTTAAGGATTGCCCAGAGACCTACAGAAATGATGGGCTGATCTGGAACTCCACGCTTTTGTGTTCTGGCCATGGAGCTTCCTAGCCCTCTTTGTTCCTTTTGCCAAGGGATGACCAGATCAGAAAACATCCTCAACTAATTAGTTAGACTGCCCATGTGGTGGTTATTTTGACAGCATCTTGTGTGTTACAAAATTTGGACTCCAGTAAGAGCTTTGTTCACCATAGGGATCAATGCTCATTCCAAGGAACTGACATCCTGATGGTGCTAAGTTGATTTTTTTGTTGTTGCTTGGGGTTACATGTTACATATTTAGAGTATTTTGTCACTTTAGGTCTATGTGAGTAGGGGAAGAGAAAGTCACATATAATAAAGTTCTCACTTATAAACCTTGTTAAGATTAATGGCTCTCACTAGGGCATACCCACACCTTTGAGCCACAATGCCATTATGTTTTGTTGTAATTTGTCCCTTTCATCAACTGCCTCCTGATCCTTCTCGTTGGTTGTTTTTTTGTTGTATCTTACCCTAAATAGTGGATTCTTCTGCTTTCACATTATGTTTATCCTGTTATGCTTTCCTTTCATCCCCTCTGGACACACACTCTCTTTCTCCCTCCCTCTTCCTTTCTCTCTCTCTTTCTCTCTCTCTCTCTCTCTCTCTCTCTCTCTCTCTCACATACATACACACACACACACATGAACTCTCAATTCCATATATGAGTGCAAATGTAGCATTTGTCTTCTGAATTTGGCAAATTTTATGTAACATAGTGATCTCATGTTCTGTCCATTTTCCTATAGTTTCCATAATTTCATTTTTTCTTTCTACCTAAATAAGATTTTGTTGCCAGTTGTTGGTGCCTTTAGTCACAGCACTTGGGAGACAGAGGCAGGTGAATCTATGAGTTTGAAGCCAGCCTGCTCTACAGAGTTAGTTCCAGGATAGGCTCCAAAACAATACAGAGAAACCCTGTCTCAGAAAAAAAAAAGATTCTGTTGTTCTGTTGCATATATGTAATATGTAACATATTCTTTATCTTTTCATTTATTGATAGGCATCTAGGCTGGCTCTATTTCTTACCTGTTGTGCATAAGACACAACATGAGTAGAAATGAGTGTATAAGAATCTCTGTAGTCCCTTTGCTACACATGCATGAGTAATTTAGTTGTAAGTTAGTTCTAGCTTCTGGCTTTTGAGGAACTTTGACACTGAATTCTATGTAGGTTATCTTCCCATGAGAATAGCTACCCCACATCCTCACCAGAATTACTTGTCATTTATATACTTGACAGCCATTCTATCTGGACAAAAGAATCTCAGGCAATTTACATGTGCACAGTGGATAAGGATGTTATCACTTTTTTTTTCTAATTACTTGTCAAGCCGTTATTTTCTTTGTTTGAAAGTATTTGTTTCATGGTGTCCATTTTTGTATTGTTTGATTTCATTTTACATTCCAACCACAGTTTTCCCTTCTATTCCTCTTCCCACCCACCCTCACATCCTCCCACCCTGGTTTACCTCCCCACCAGCCCACCCTAACCCACTCCTTGATATAGTAAAACTCTTAATTTCATGCCTGAAATTTGCTAGGAGAGATCTTTTTTCTCAGTCTGTCTCCCCACTCTGTGATTATTTCCTTGACAGGGCTGAAGTTTTTTAGTCACCCCCGTAATCCCATTTTCCATTAGTTCCCTGAAATTGGAGTCCTTGTCAACAGTCCTTCCCAATTCTATTATTTGAAATGTTTTCCTTTAAGTTTTTGCTTTTACATTAAGATATTGGATGTATTTTTGTTGATGTTATTGTTACATTCATTAATGTGAAAAATTGTAGGAGCCTTTGCTATCATAATTGTTAAATCAATTCATAAATTAGTGTGAAAGTCTGATTTTCATTTTTTCCTCTTTTATTAATAGTAGGTTCTTTTCCCACATAATATACCCTGATTATATTTTCCCTTCTCTACTCCTCTCAGTGACTCCCCACCTCCTTATCATCTGGATCCACTCCTTTTCTGTCTCTCATTGGGGGAAAAAATCAGGCTTCTAAGAGATACTTAAGAAAACACAACAAAATAAAATATTAGAAGAAAAAACTATCACATCGAAGTTGGACAAACCAAGCCAACAGAAGGAAAAGAGCCCAAGAGAAAAATCAGAGAGCCCCTTGTTTGCACACACAGGAATCCCATAAAAAAATATTTAACTTGAAGCCATGATATATTCACTGAGGACCTGATGCAGATCTGTGCAGGCCCTGTGCATGCTATTTCAGTCTTTGTGAGTTTATATGGGCTTTGATCATACTGATTTCTTGGTGGCCTTCATCCCCTATTTCTCTTTACATTCTGTTTGCCTCTCCTGCCACAGCGTTTCCAGAGATTGGAGGGGAGTGATTTGATGAAGATATCCCATTTAGAACTGAGTGTTCCGAGGTCTCTATCTTTCTCTCTCTGTATAATGTCTGGCTGTGGATCTCTGTATTTGTTCCCATCTGCTGTAGGAAGACGCTTCTATGATGGTAGCAGAACACTGCACTGCTATGAATGTAGTATAATTTCATCAGGAGTCATTTTTTTTTCATTATGATTACTTTCTTTAAAGACCAGTAGTATTTGGTTCTAACTTAAGTCCCTGGGCTACCTAGTCTCCAGCTCTTGGTCACCAAACAATGGCTGGCATGGGTTTGATCTCACTAAGTGGGCCTTTAGTCAAATCAGACATTAATTGCCTACACTCACAAGCTTTGTAACATCAATGTTGCAGCTTAGTTTGCAAGCAAGATACCATTGTATATCAAAAGGGTTTGTGCCTGGCTTGGTGTTTACATTTCTCCTTTGGTAGTGTGCAGAGTATTTTCCCATACTAAAGATCCAACAACATAGGGATGAAGACTCTACGTAGGCATAAGCTCAACTTCTCCATGTTCAGTGAGTTATGTAGGTGTTGTCTTTAGCAATGGGGCCTTTCTGTCAGTTTGTGGGAATAACCTGTTGTCTGGAAAATGTCTTGGTTCTTTGAGGATTCCAATGAGATCCCGCTGGTGGATAATTCATATACATGTAACCCAATTCTGGTACTGGAATCTTAGGTGACAAGAGATGGCCAGTTGGGATTCTGTCTCCTCCATTATTTGGCAATTTCATTTACTTCACATATGTATGTATTTTAGAAACTTTCTTTCTTCTTCTTTTTTTTTTAAGCAATGGTAAGTCATAAATAAGTTTAATTTATTTCTTTTTAAATTTTATTTATTTCTTATTTTACATATCGATCCCAGTTCCCTCTCCAACCCTCCCTCCCTCTCTTCCACCCTCCCATGCCCCTGACCACCCTCCCATCAAATCCCCCTCACTCCACATGTAGGATGATGCCTTCCTGGAGGGTCATCTAAATCTGTCAAGTCATTTGTAGTAGGGACTAGGCCCTCCCTTCTGCCTCTAGGTTAAGGGAGCATCCCTCCATGGATAATATGATCCCAAAGTCCTTTTGTACACCAGAGATACATCCTGGTTCCACTGTCAGAGGTTCCTTAGACTGTATTAGGCTCCATACTAACCCTCAAATACCCATTAAAATTGATATTTTGTGCAGTGTCAGAGAGATGGATATAATTTTATTCTTCTACATGTGCTAACCAAAAATTAGGTTTCTATTCCTGTGCAGGTTTGTTTGTGGAACTTCTATTTTATTCTGTTTGTTTACATGGCTGTGTCTTTTGTCATTGCCCATGATATCTTTGTTACTTTGGTTTTGTGTGGCATAATTTGCTGTAATGTTGGGGGATACATTTTGCTTAGAATTTTTCTGTTCTTTTTGTTTTTGTGAATTTTCTAGTTACATGAACATAGTCCTTGGAACTTTGGAGGGACCACATTCATTCTATAGATTGCTTTGGTACAATGAATATTTTCACAATATTAATTAATTATTCTAATCCATGAACATAGGAGGTCTTTACATGTTTTAGTGTGGCTTTCAATTTCTTTTTATCAATGACTTTAAGGTTTTGTTGTAAAAGTTTTTCCATCCCTTTTATCATGCTTATTTTTAGATTTTTATTTGAAGCTATTATAATTGTGACCAATCTTGAGCTTATTTCTCTTTAAATTCCTTATTGCATATAGAAAAGTACCAATTTTTGAACGTTAATTTTGTGTTTCATTGAACATGACTAGTTCCAACAGTCTCATGAATGAGTTGCTGAAGTCCTTTAAGTATAAGATCATTAAGATCATTTCTACATAGATATTTTTTTGAATTCTTCTAGTTTTACTATATTCTGTTTATTTATTCTTCTTGTCCTATTCATTTAGATAAATTATGTAAGGCACTACACTAAGTAAGAATTGAGAGATTTGACACCCTTGTATTATTCTACATTTTAGAAGAAATTAATTTTTCTCCTGATGGGATATTGAGACATGTCAAAGCTCTTTTCTGTATCTATTAATATATCCATGCAATTTCTGTACTTAAGTATGTTTATATGTTTCTTTGCAGTTATTGTTTCACATATTTTACACAAACCTGTATCCCTGGAAAGAAACCAATCAGATCATGGTATATTATCTTAATACATTTTAATTGAGTTTGTAAACATTTTATTAGTTGAATTAATTTCTGCCCAGATCTTTCATATATCTTGTAACCTTAAAGCTTTTCAATGTGGTTTGTCTTTGTTTATTCAATACCTTTAGGTGCATGATAACATTATTTATTTGAGATCTTTCTGAATTTTAAAACAAAAACTCATAGTTAAAAAGTTTTCTCAAAACTGTTTTAGCTGTACCCTGGGGGTCCTTTTATTTTATTTGAATATTTAATCTCCTTCCTTATTTCTTTTTGGTTCTTGTTATCCAAGAGGACATTTTAGAATATTTTTGTATTTTCTCTTGCAATCAATTCCTAATTTATTCCACTATGATCTTAGAAGATGTGACAGATTATTTTGCTTCTTTTATATGTCTTAAAGCTTGTTTTGTGGTTTAGAATGTGGTCTATGTTAGAAAAAACTCCATTACTTGCATGTGTATACCTAAAGAACTCAGTGACCACACAATAGAGATACTTGTATGCTCACAGTGGTCATGACACTTGTCATAAAGGCCAGCTTTTGGAAAAATGAACCAATGAAGACAATGTGGGGTGTTATAAAATAGCAAGCCAAATAAAACCCATTAGCACAAGTATCATGTTTTCTCTTCTGTGTAGAACTTAGAAAAGAAAAAAAGGAAAAGATGATGGAATGAAAATAGAAGGGGCTGCCAGGGAGAGAAGAGAGACTGTACAAATGAGAGGAGAAAATGAAGGTAGTATGAAACTGAAGATAAGACATGTAAAATGATTCTAATTTAAATAAAAAAAACTGAACAAAGTAACTTACACTTGTAAAAAAAAAAAAAAAAAGAAAAGAAAAGTAAAGAAAAGAAAATGAAGATAACCAAAGTACTTCATGTATGAGTGAAAATTCTGCAGTTTTTTTTCTTCTGAATTTTGATGACAGTTTGCTTGTTGCACTCAACAGAGAAGTTGAACAAAATAAACTAGTCTCAGATATAAAGGATGAAACAGTTTCCCATCTTTGAATATTTGGTTAGGCTTTAAACATTTGGAATCTAGAAGGCAAAATTGTACATAAAGTTTCTTGAGCTATTATTACACATGGAAGGCTTATTTATATCCATTTTGTTCAGAAACTAGCTTTTCCTTCTCTGACAAGAAAAAAGCTGTTCAAGGAGGAAATGCATGGTCCTGATGCAGACAGAGCTGGGAGTTTTCAGATCCCTCAACGTTCCTCAGCAAACAATGTTTTAAACTATGTTTTATTGTGTGAGAGTCATGGCTGAACAACACAAGGTGTACAGAATTTCTTTTCACTGTGATTGAGATATTAGAAGGAAACCAGAAGAAATAAAATTCAAATATAAGTTTACTTTACTGATTGATTTACCTCAAAATGTTTACTTACTATGTATCAGGTCTTAGAAATTTAGTAATTATATTAGTTTTCAAGTAATACTATAACAAAGTAGTATATACCATATAATTTAAAAAAAACAGAATTTTGTTTCTGTGTGACAATTCTGGAGGCTAAAAGTCTGGAAGCAGGACTCCAGTGGAATTGGTGTTCTCTGAGGCTCCTTCATGCATGTCTGTGTTCTAACCTCTTCTTAAAAGGTCAGGGCCCCCCATATTGTATGATTACCCACCCCAATGGCTTGACTTTAAATGAATTGCCCATTTATAGTCATATTCTCATGTCCAGATACACATAAATTTCAAGGACTAGATAATTCAATGCCATAGCACATGTTAATTGACTTAAGACTGAGCCAAAATCAGATACCGTTCATTCTTTGACGGGTTCTACAATCTAGTTAGGGAAGTAGCATTAGACATGGACTCAGATAAATTATGTACATTCCAATTATACCAGGTGCTTCAAGAGGAAGTTCAATGATGTTACAGAATAATCTAATGGGAAGTTTGATTGTATCAATGTGGGAAGCAGGAGCCCTTTCCTGAAGAAACAGTGAATGGCTGGAGTCTGCTAGTGTAGAGCATGGAGTAGACACATCAGCTCATAAGCAGAAGGCCTGTGTACAAAGACCAGGGCTGTGAAGGTAAGAAGAACCC
Source organism: Phodopus roborovskii (assembly GCF_943737965.1). Classification (NCBI taxonomy): domain Eukaryota; kingdom Metazoa; phylum Chordata; class Mammalia; order Rodentia; family Cricetidae; genus Phodopus; species Phodopus roborovskii. The sequence continues at coordinate 40,100,930 of NW_026125295.1, read as the reverse complement.
CACTGGCTTTTGGTCTTTAGTGTAGGATTTTGGTCTTTATACAAGAGTAATCAAAATTAGTAGAAAGTTTCAAGACTTGTGTTTTGTCAATAGTCCTTCTGCTTGTTAAACATTCATCAGGTCAACACTATTTTCCCTTCATTTTTCAACAAACAAGTGGGCATGCTATCATGTAGAAATAGAAAAAAATATGAAGAGTTATCTTTTTAGACTTTCCATATCTGCTATTTTCTAGCTTTGAGTTCCTCAGACATAAACATTCTATAAAAATTTCACTCGGCCTTTGAAAGGGAGACTCCACAGTTGAGACCTTGGAAAGATGGCAGAGGACTAATGCTAATATGACTTGAAATCTTACAGTTGAGCTTGGTCATTTCCTGTCTGCCTCCACATGGCTGTCAGACATTTGGATCTAATTTTGCATCAGGGAACATTGTTAACTTCTCTGAGGCCTGAGGGAATTCTGTGGCTGCCCCAAAGTGGAACAAAGTGTCTGAGTGTCTAATGACAAACATGGTGAAGTATGGATGGGTGAATGGTTAAAATATTAAATGCTTCAAAACATTAAGTGCTTTAAAATAGTATTGTTTGAGATCCTAGGTATGAGACTGAATATAGATGACTGTTGTTTTGAACAGAATATGAAGTTCCATTTACCTATAAAAGAAAAGTGAAATTTTAAAAATGTTCAGTGTCTCCTTTTCAAAATGTAAAAGTGATGACTGAATGTTTGATCTTGTCATTAATACTGAACATGTTTTTCAAATAAAATTTCTCCTCACCTTCAGAAAACCTTCTGTTTAAGGGAAAGTGATGTAGAAACCAGCCAACTGTAAGTTCAAATAGAAACCAACATATTAATTTTCAAATTATAGACTTTCTAACAAGCAAGGGTAAAGTTACAGCTACCCAAACGTCCACACCAAAAGTGAGAATGAAAATTCCCACACATATCAACTTTAGTAAGCTATTAAATTCTGCTGATTAAGTTTCCCTTGATTTATAGTACCAAAAAGAAACACACCAGACTATGGTAGGGAAAGAACATGTACTGTTTGGTGACTGTTACAACATGTATAACAAAAGCTTCATGAGGAGAATGAACTAATGTAATGCTGACAGGTGAGCATTTGGGGAAATTGTCACACATTGAGTAAGACTTCTTCAATGTTTTCTTAACAGCATGGGGTTATTTACTATTAAAATATGAAAAAAAAAACATTTTCCAGAGGCTGGTCAGGTGACTAGAAGTGAGAAAGTACCCGAGTCTGCCTCAAATTAAGTCTGTCTCCAGATGTAGTCTAAAAAGCCTCTTCCTTTATTGCTCAAGGCAGATTGTTTAAAGCTTTTTGTGAAAAAAGCTATTACCATTATTAAAATGTCTGGTATGACTTTTTTATAAAAATAAAAAATAATCCATTGACCATTTTACTCAGAAATTAAAATATTAAACTCAAGGTGTGTTTGAATACAGGCTAAAAGGAAAGCAAGAAATGTACCTCCTTGAGCTGATAGCCTAAGAAAACTTTGCAAGACTTAAATTTTTTATGTGTTTCATTAATATTTTTGTTTGACATTTAGATAAATTCTGCCATTTGAACATGTTTGACCTTTAAAACAAATATCTTACAGAATTTAAAAATATTTGTGCTCAGGATTATGGAATATTAGTCCTGGGAAGGAGTCCTTTATTTACAAAATGTTACTAGTGTCAGACAAGGTAAAATTCTACTAATGGGAAACTTATTTGTGCTTGAATTCTTCATCATTAGTTATAGCTGCCTTATCCAAGGCTTTCACCAAATGTTATCAATTTTCATCTCTCCATTCCCAGACTGTCTTGCAAAAATGAAATGAGGGACAATAACCCAAATGATTAAATGACTCTCCCACAATTTCACACTCCAAATTAAACATTTTGATCTTAGTTATACCCCCTGAAACCAAACCAAACTGTCTTACAAAAAGGAATCATTGTTATGTGTGGAAACAGGACCTGATTTTTTTATACCTTGGTTGGAACATGCTTGATGTTTTAGAGTTGAAGCTAAACAGTACAGACTCAGCAGCCTATCTTTTCTGCAGCATCATGTGAGCTTCAAATCCTTTAGTAGCAAATGATTGGCAAGTGTGGCAATATATGTTGGACTGTCTCATGTCTGCTGGCATGCCTCAGTGTTCCTCTGCTTTGCTTGGCAGAGAGAATCACCCTCTGGTCCTTCTAGTCTTATTCTCTGTGACTGAAACAGCCATCAGGAGAGTTCCCTTTTACCCTTAGGAATAAATAAACATGGCAGCACAAAGTACTAAAGCACTGGTGAGGAAAAAGCCCTTGTTGACAGAAGCCATTTCAGAAAGTGAAGTTTAACTGTTTATTTGTTTCTCCTAATCATTTGTTTAATATTGCCATAGCATGAATTGAACAATTTTGTCAAGGTCCAAGCAATGTTCTAGTGAACAGTAGAAGAGAAATACAGGAGCTGAATTAAATCATAACAGCTTGCCACCAGCTGTCCACACACTATTATTTGTCCTAAATAATTTGCTTTGTATTAATAGACTTAAGAAAGACACAAGGAGACTCTAGTATGTTTTAGTCTTTCAAAGAGCAGTTAAAACATTTCCTTTGGGATTCATACTTTTATCTATTTACACAATGATCATTAGTTTTACTTCCTTTGGGTAGGTAGTTATAAAATAGCTTAATATCTGAAGTGAGACTAATAATAATGTAAGTTATTCTAGTAATAAATGTAACTTTAATATATATGTATGTATGTATATACATACATACATACATACATACATATATATATATAACAGCAAAATCAATTAAAGTCTCCAATAATGGGAAGAATTTTAAATTCAGAAAATATTGTGTTTTAATAAAAAGATGCCTAGCCACTTCACACCTTTCTTATCATCACTCTATTGTGTAGGTTTAATTTTTAATTTTTTTGCTCATGTTAAGAATTCACAAAAAAATTAATCCTCAGATTTTTTTCCCCCTACTAAATTTAATTTTGGGTTTCTAAATGGAGACTGTTAGGAGTAAGTTTTCTGTAGCCTGGTCACACTGCCGTGCCAGCACCAAATAACACACAGAGACTCTGTATTTGATATAATTCTGTTGGCCAGTTACTAGTTTTTTATTGGCTAGCTCTGTCTTAAATATTAACCCAATTCTATTATTCTAAGTATTTCCACATGGTCTCATCTTACCAGAGAGAGGGGCTGGCATTCTGCCCTCTCCAGTCTCTCCATGCTGACTCCTCTCTATTACTTCCTCTCTCCTTCTTGTCTCCTAGTCCTGCCTATCATGCTTTCCTATTAGCCAACTGTGCTTTATTCATTGACCAATACAAGAAACATATTTACAGAATGACATCTCCCATCATCTCCTCTTTTCTGTCTAAAATAAAAAGAAGGGTTTTAACCTTAGCATAGCAAAATATATCACACAACAGTTATCAAATAAGAATCAGAGTTAACAATATTTAGTCCATTAACATTTAGTAAGGCTTAAAGAAAATATTTTATCATCTATCCTATCTTTTTGAGTCTAAAGTCCTATATGTAACTTATCTTTAATCTTAACTAAGGAAAACTATAACCATAACTATCTGTCTTCAGCTCCATCAATGATCACAGAAGGATAGTATATAAACTCTAGAAATGACAGAGACAACTCATGGCCTGGTCAGTCACCCAAAGTTCTACTGTAATGTTCCATCTTCAGCCTATAGGCCATAGTGTGTCTGGCAGACTCCTCAAAAAAGCAAAAAAAACTTTAAACTGTCCACTTATATTGGTAGTTTTCAGTCACTTTCCTCTGTGTCCTGCAAACTGTCTGGCAGACTCTTCCATGAAGCAGGAACACTATAGCAAATGTTAATCTTGTATCAGCAGTCATTTTCCTGTGGGTCCTGCATGTCCAGTCAAGTGAAACAGTCCAGACAAAAGCAGTATTTTGTCCAAATGGTTAGTCTTGCCATATTGGAAGTAAATTTCATAACGCGTTTCTTCGATGTCCATCGAAGGTGGTGTTGCCAGGAGCAGTTATGTCTCACTGTCAAGAAAAACCCTAAACCATTTTAAATGCCATATTCTGTAGGTCTTTGAAAGGTGTGAAGAATGCCTATTTATCTCCAATGTATCTCTGTATATCTAGAAATCCTAACAAACTTAACTCTAAGTTTTGACTATCATAGGTAACTATCTATAATCTGTACTAAATTATACATTACATTTCTAAATGAGCTATGCAAACACAATATCTAAACAAGAGGAGAAATATCACAAAATTGACCTTAAATTGTATCAATAAATGAAAATCCATTCCAAAATATAGTATTCATATCTATACTATAATCCCCTTTTTACCTTTAAAAAACAGTGGTTGTAGTCACTAACCATTTATAACCAAGCCCATTTAAATGAAAACAAATGTTTATAAACAATGTTTGGGAATTTGAGCATCATTCTTTCCAAACTGCTTCCTGCTGGTAGGGGGCACTGTCATGGGGATCCTAAGAAGATGCAGAAATCTTGGCTGTAGTCTGCAAGGCTGCTTTGTCCCAATTGTTTCGAATGTTGGATCACCTGGGACTCTGTTTCAGGGGGTCTTACTTGATCAAACCATGTTAGTCTGGAAGGAATACTTAGCTTTCTTTTCTGTGGAAACAAAAGTAGAAATCCTTTTCCCCAGTAACCTGTCCTTAGACTTAAATTTTGGAGTCAAAGTATTTTTAAAATATACAAATTGAATTAATTTAGCAGCATTTATTTTAACAGTTGTTGCTATTTCCTCGGCAGTCAAACGATTTAAAGATAACAGAACAGCATGTAATAGCCAAAGTTTCTTTGTGTTTCCATCTTTACGTCTCTTTTTTATTACTCTATTTCTTCTACTTCTATTTTTATATATTTTGAGATAGGGTTTCTCTGTGTAACTTTTATCTGTCCTGGAATTCACTCTGCATACCAGGTTTACTTTGAAATTACAGAGATCTGCTTGCCTCTGTCTCCCGAGTGCTGGAATTAAAGATGTGTGCCATCACACCCAGCTCCTCTCTGTCTTTTTAAAACCATTTTATTCCTTTTCTTTCCCAAGCCTACATATATTTTAGAACACACTGTAAACCTTTAGCGCTTTTTCTTTATGTGAATCTGTCTTTACTATAAATCTTTATCTTTTTCTGGCCATGAGTCTTTTATCTGCTAAACAACATTGTTAAAATGAAAATCATAGTTGTTTCAGCCATGGTCTATCAAAGATGGTGGTGGGTACTTTTACTGCCAGAACTGAGAGCTGTGCTCACGGCCTTGGTCTACGTTGCCATCCAGCCGCATGCTGCCGGCTTGAAGATGTGGTCACTGCCATTGCCAGCTCTTGTACACACCAATAAATTGTTAGCAGAGCTCTTTAAAAGCCATGCAGTTTTTTGCTGCTTATGCTGAGTCAGGAAATCTCCCTTAAAGGAGCTGTGCAAATCTCTGCTTGTCTTTAGCAAAACAAAGTCCAACCGAGAAAAATGCTGCTATCAAGAAGCCTTGCTTCTCTCTGTTTTTTTTTTGTTGTTGTTGTTGTTGTTTCTAAAATCCCTTTGTAAGCTTCTTCAGTCTGTGTTGGACGCCATTATGTATAAGTAGATTTTTTTTTTCTGCTGGTCTTGTCCCACCACCACATCAGACCCCAATAACACAGAGATGCTGTATTAGATATAAATGCTGCTGGGCAGTTACTTGTTTCTTATCGGCTAGCTCTGTCTTAATTATTAACCCATTTCTATTAATCTAAGTACTTCCACATGGTTTTATCTTACTGGAGAGAGAGGCTGGTGTTCTTTTCTCTCCGTACTCCATCTTGGATCTCTCTACGACTTCCAGAATTCTCCTTGTCTCCTAGTCCCGCCTATCTTGCTTTCCTATTGGCCAACAGTGCATTATTCATTGACCAATACAATAAACATATTTACAGAATGACATCTCTCATCAGGAGACATAGTTGAGATCCTGAAAATATGTTATCCTATATGTTTGATATTTAAAACTATAAACCTTATCTTTTTCTTTTTTGTTTTTAAAATTGAAAATAGATTCTTTTCTCATACAATATATTCTGACCACAATTTACTTCCCTCCATTCCTCCCAGCTCCCCTACCATCCCTCTCCCCAGATTCACAACACCTTTCCCTTCAGAAAAGAACTGATTTCCAAGAGACAACAACTAACAAGACAAGGCAAAAAGCCCTTATATCAAAGCTGGACAATTATTCTGCTATACTCATAGATCGGTATAATCCTTATCTTTATAATTATCATCACTGGGATTTTCAGAGAGTTGGTGGTATAAAATGCTTCAACATCAATTTGTAATATAGAAGATCATGTTTATAACTTGAAAAGAAAATTATAACTGTGGCTTTTTAGTTTATTTAGTGGGAAAATATGCTAATTTAGAATTAACACAATATATTAATTTAATTTCCTATTCTTTAGTAAGATATTTTAGACCTTGGCTCCAAATTTCTTACTCCTAAAAATAGCAGTACTTATGAGGAACATAAGATTATTGTTAAAGTTATAATAGATTTTTAAAGTATATTATTGATGATTTTTTGTTATTTTTTTCATTTTCACTCTTTGACACTATAAATTTATTTCATTCTGTTAACTCAATAAGTGCATAGAACATAGAAAAGGAAACTTCCTGTTGTATATGTAATTAAAAATAGAATTGAGCTGAAGCACATGAAGTTGAGAGGCACATGAGGCTTTATAATCAAATGATAATTACACTTCCAAAGCCTAGACAAGCCTATGCCAGGGCATAGAATGTTTAAAAGGGCTTGCACTTTCTTTTGGAAACACTGAGGCAGAAGTTCCTGTCGAATAAAAGCATACATAAAAAAAGGTGGAACTAGGGGTAATATATTAATTTCTGAGAGTGTAAGTACAGGCAATAAAAATGGGTGTATCGAAGAAACTGTGTGAACATTTAAAAAGTAAGCTAAACTAAAAGAGAAATACTCATCAGGAAACCTTAGTTAAAGAATATTTCAGAAATAATTATCTAATATATCATCTATTCCACACCATTATACCAAACTAAATTTTCATTTGTGAGCAGTTATCAATTGGAAATTGCTTCTGGGTTTGTTATGGTTTACTTACCCTCTTAGCACTGGAACCTCATCAGGCCCAGACCTGTGTAGGTCCTGTGATGCAAGCCCTGTGAGTTCATACTTGCATCGGTCCTCTTGTGTTTACAAGACCTTGTTTATTTGGTGTTCTCCATCCCCTTTGGCTCTTACAATCTTCCCACCTTCTCTTCCACAAGGTCCTCTGAGCCTTGTGGGGGCATTGATGGCATAATATACAGTTATGGGTCTCAGTGTTGGTTTCCTTCTACTGCAGGAGGAAGCTCCCTGAAGATGGCCGAGCAAGAAACTGATCTATGAGGATAGCTGGATGTCATTGGGAACCACTTCCTTGTTATGTCCCTTAAGCAGAACAATAGTATTTGGTTTTCCCTTAGGTCACTGGACTATCTAGTCTCAGGCTCTTGGCCACCTAAGAAGTGTCAGGGTTGGTGTTTGTTTCATGGAGTGGGCCTAGAATCCAAGCAGGTAATGGTTGATTACTTCCACAAGATTTTGTCACAATTGTATTACATCTTGCAGATTGGTCACCATTGTAGACCTAAGAGTTTCTTCTTTGGTGGTGTGCAGTATAGCTTCTAGTACTACCATTAACACTAGTCAATAGGGTTGAAGGCAGCTCAACTTCCCCATGCTCAATGAATTGAATAGGTGTTGTCTACAATAGAGCTTTACCATCAGTTTTCAGAGAGCAACCAATAGTTTTGGCAACAGTCTTTTGGGAGTTCCCATGGGGCATTTTTGGTCAACAGCTCAATTAGATGTAATCTTTCCAGAACTGGAGGCTTCATTTGATGACAAGAGGTGTCCAGTTGGAGTTCCATCTCCACATTATTTGGCAGTTGCATTCTTGATAGGCTGAAAGCAAAGATACAAGTTTAGAGAAAAGTCTACAATAGGGATATATTTTATATATCCCATTGGATATGTGTGGATGGCAACCTCCACACAAGCAAGCAACTATTTTTTAATACTCTTTGGTGACTGTGTCCTTCAGCTGTGTACTGTCCTACTGGAGATGACATGTAGTCTGTAGTACACTGGTGCTAACTTCTCATTAGTCCACATCTTTTGTCTTCAGTGGAATCATAATTTTGTCTTTCATGTGTTTAAATTTTACATCCCAGTCAGCAGATAACTCTTATTCATTTTAAAGAAACCTGTCTTACATAATATATACACAGCTGAACAGTTCAAATGAGTGAACTCTACATCAACCTCAGCTCAAGAATTCCTGAGGACAATGGGAGTATTACAAATAATCCACTTCTCATTTCTGACAGGAAAAGGTATTAATTGTTCTTTCTAACACAACAGAGCTGTGGTGTTTCCATTTATATCTTTTCCTAATGTGTATATCCAAAGATGAATTGTCTTCATCCATTGCATTATAGATGCATTATGTTTTGCACTATGGACATTTAGTGAATTTTGAAGAAATATTTACTGTATTTTAATTTGTGGACAACAATGAAACAAAGCACACCATGCCATCAGAGACAGAATAGCAGAGAAATTTCATGTGAATCCAATCTAGTATGTCCCTAGCACTGTATTTAATTTATTAGTGAGGAAACTCCAAATATGCTGAGATAAGCATTATTTGCTGTTGTAATTTTATTGATGATATTTAATAATTCTAAAGGCCAAACTACATTTACCTTTAATAGCTAATTGTTGTATTTACTACTCATTATTTAAATTAGCTAAGATAGAGAATTAAGAAAGTTTAAAAGTTTTTAAACCTCAAATAGCAAAGTATAATGTGAGATGTTCTATTCTCTCCAGTGTCATTTGCTAGTTGTGAATATGATATTTCATTATTATCCTCCTTCTGAATAGTTTGCACCATATTTATTTTAGAAAGAATTATCATATGCAATATTTTATGAAAACACTTGGGAGGTTGAGTCAAGAAGATATGGAGTTCAAATCCAGCCTTAGCTACTATAGTGAGTTTGAGGCCATCCTGGACTTGTAGTTCTTGTTTCAGAAACAAAAGCAAACTTGATATGGGAAAATTAATATTGATGATTTGTTGCCATCTAATCCTGGAGCTCCACTAGTTTCCCAACTGTTCTGGTGAGGTGTGTGTGTGTGTGTGTGTGTGTGTGTGTGTGTGTGTGTGTGTGTGTATGTACAAATACCCTAGTCCTAATAAGTATGCAAGTCTTTTTTATTGTAGTAGCATGAGCTCATGTTTTTCCATTTTGCTTGATAAGTTATAATACATCACTCATATTGACATATGTTGATGAATTTAAGTAATCAATGGTATCTGTGGAACATTAGGATTAAGCATATTACTTTCTTACCGTTTGACTACAATAGCATTATTCTTGTGGCTTATGTAAGTTATGGGTTCAGCACTCTCTGTCCTGTATTTTCTTGCTGAATATGAAGTTGGCCATTTCCCCAGGGTTCCTTTCATTGAGGAGTTGATGTTATACATGGAGTATGAGGTGAGGGCTGGCTGCCTGTTTGGATTAGGGTTACTGTTCCCAGGCTCTCTTAGTTGCTGGAGGAGTATTTATGCTCTATTTCCTACAGATATGTTTAGAAGTGTACTTCTACACTGACATCAATTGCCATTAACCAACACAAAGGTCAACCTGTCTTTTACCCTTCCCCAACTTTCACCCTCCTGTCCAATAGTGAAAGAAATCTATCATTGCCTTGAGTGTGTTTATTATTTGGCAAAGTTTCTGCATGTAGACAGTCTTTCAAAACCACTGCTGTATAGATGGTTCTGTGTACCCCATTCTGGAATCTAATGCTTCAGACTGAGTCATATTGCTCTCTAAGACATTTTTTTCTCATTTTTTTTTTACTGCAACACTACATTGTGAGTTTTATTCTTTATTCCTAATTTTCTGCACCAGTTTTTTGTGATCATCCATTAAAGAATAATGCTATCACAGATCTTTCTTCACAACTCAATCATTGACAAAGGTTCTAGATAGGATTCAGCAATGACTTGTTCAATATTAACCTGAAAGTCTAATTGTTGTGCCAAACTTACACATTACAGAGCTTGGATTAAGGATGAGGCTCTATATAACAGCATATATCCAAGGCAACATCTATGACTCTTGAATAGGAAGTGTGGCCCAGGAATTAAGTTGGTAGCATACCTCTATCTGTAGATAAACCCAAGTTCTCTCAGTCACATCTGTGGGGTTCAAGTGGAAGCAAAAGGATATCATAGCATTAAGTTAAACCAGGAGCTTAGTATGTGGGCACTGAGATCCAAATCTGATGATCTGTATTCTGTGGTAAGAGATGATTATAACATTGGGTCCTTGCTTCTTTTCATAATGGAGAGTGTTAGTAACAAAGGTTGAATAAAAAGGGTGTGGCCCAGATCATGAAGATCTAAGACAGCCCGGGTGCAGACAGACCAGAGGCATAGACCAGAAGAGGTGTACAAGAAACAACAGGTAGGGCAGCACCCACATTCTGGTATGCCAGTCATTAGACAGGAAGAGGGGAGTGCCAGGAGCCAGACATCATGATTACGTTTACCTAGGGTGGCAGGTAGAGGTCAAGATGTGTTTATGTTTCTACTCTCTCTCTTCTTCTGTCAACTGAAGACTTGAATTTCTACAAAAGAAAAGAAAAACTAAAACCCCTTTGAAAATACCATAGAAATATTTATGCAAAGAATAAAACAATGAAAGTAAGGAATTATAGCAATATGATTAATTTTACATGTATTTATGTTTTTATTTCAATACAAATAAGAACAAAGAAAATAATTTTACTTCTTAATGGTCCCTGGCACTGTATTTTGGATACAGGGTCTCATGTAGCCCAGCCTACTCTCAAACTTGCTACATAGACACAAATGACCATGAACTTTTCATCTTCCTGCCTCCATCTCCCAAATGATGCATTATAGGCATGCACCACCACATCCAGTTTTATGTGGTGTTGGGGATCAAACACAGGGCTTTGTGCATGCTAGACAAGCACTCTATAAACTTTATTACACCTTCAGGCCTCTGTCACTCTTTTTGATTGATCAGTTTTAGGTCATCAGTGTTCCATGATATCCATAGGAAAGAACTGGTTTTGTTTGTTTGTTTGATGGTTTACTTGAATAAACAACTTTCAGGATGACTGATAGTTTCACAACACTTGAGCAATGGCATGGAAAGTAAATCAATTTCCTTAATCTGATGAGGTAATTTACCTATAACTTTAAAGCAATAGAATTCCTGGAAATAAATTATGTATTATAACATAAATTTCCATTCTAACAGGAGTAAGATGGTATTTGCATTTCCCTGATAGCTAAGTGTGTTGAGCACTTTGTTAAGTGTCTTTCAGCCATTTTGGATTCCTCTATTGAGAATTCTCTATTCAGTTCTGTGCCCCACTTTTTAATTGGATTATTTGGTAACTAGCTTATTGAGTTCTTTGTATATTTTAGAGATCAGCCCTCAGTCAGATATGGGGTTGGTGAAGATCTTTTCCCACTTTGTGGGCTGCTATTTTGTATTATTGACTGTGTCCTTTGCCTTACAGAAACCTTTGCCTCAGTTTCAGGAGGTCCCATTTATTAATTGTCAATCTCAGTGTCTGTGCTACTGGTATTATGTTTGGGATTTATGTTGAGGTCTTTGATCCATTTGGACTTAAGTTTTGTGCATGGTGATAGGCATGGCTCTATCTGCAGTCTTTTACATACCAGTATCCAGTTATGCCAGCACCATTTATTGAAGATGCTTTCCTATTTCCATTGTATAATTTTAGCTGTTTTGTCAAAAATCAGGTGTTTGTAGGTGTGTGGGTTAACATCAGGATTTTCAATTCGATTCCATTGGTCTACTTGTCTATGTTTGTGTCAATACCTGTTTTCAGGACTATAATAGAGCTTGAAGTTAGGGATGGTGATTCACCTTTATTGTACACGGTTGTTTGGGCTATCTTGGGTCTTTTGTTTTTTCCATATAAAGTTTAATATTTTCCTTTCAAGGTCAGTGAAGAATCGTGCTGGAATTTGGATGGGGATTGCATTAAATCTGTAGATTGCTTTTGGCAAGACAGGCATTTTTACTATGTTGATCCTACCTATCCATAGGAGATATTTCCATTTCTCTGGTATCTTCTATAATTTCTTTCTTTAAAGATACAAAGTTCTTGCTATATGGCCTTTCACTTGTTTGGTTAGCATTACCCCAAGATATTTTATGTTGTTTGTGGCTATTGTAAAGGGTAATATAATGTTTCTCTGATTTCTTCCTGAGATACATTCATACTCCTGTCAGAATGGTTAAAATCATAAATATTAATCATAAATGTTGGAGAGGATGTGGAGAGAGGGGAGCACCCCTCCACCACTGGTGGGAATGTAAACTTGTACAGTCATTTTCGAGATCAGTATGGTGGTTCCTCAGGAAAATGGGAAGCAGTCTACCATAGGATCCAGCAATTACACTCTTAGGCATATACCTAAAAGATGCACATCCATGCAACAAAGACATCTGTTCAACTATGTTCATAGCAGCATTGTTTGGAATAGCTGGAACCTGGAAACAATCTAGATGCCCATCATCTGCAGAATGGATAATGTGGTACATTTACACAATGAAGTACTATTCAGTAGAAAACAAAACAAAACAACAACAAAACAAATGCAACCTTGAAATTTTCAGGTAAATAGATAGAACTAGAAGAAACCATCCTGAGTGAGGTAACCCAGTCACAAAAAGAGGAACATGGTAAGTACTCACTCATATATAGGTTTTAGACATAGAACAAAAGATCATCAGCCTACAATTCACACCACCAGAGAAGCTAGCAAACAAGGAGGACCCTAAGAAAGACATACATGGTCTTCCACAGAAGGGAAAGGGACAAGATCTCCTGAGCTCATTAGGAGCAGTGAGGGAGTTAGGAGAAAGAGAAGGGGAGAAGAGGAGGGGAGAGGAAAACAGGAGGGAGCAGAAAGATTGAATTGGGGGAGGAATAAAGAAGAACAAGAAAAGAGATTCCATAATAGAGGGAGGTTTGGAGAGAAATCTGGCACTAGGGAAATGTTCAGATATCTACAAGGATGACCCCAACTAACAATCTGAATGATAGTGTAGAGTGCCCTTCCCTGATAATGAGATTGATGACTACCTTATTTGCCATCATAGAGCCTTCATCCAGTAGATCATGGAAATAGAAGCAGACACCCACAGCTACACATTGAGCCAAACCCCTGGAATCCAGTTGCAGAGAGGGAGAAGTGATGAGCAAAGGGATCAATACCAGGCTGCAGAAACCCACAGACACAGTTGACCTGAACAAGGGGGAGTCATGGACCCCAGACTGATAGCTGGGAAACCAGCATAGGCCTGACCCTGAACATGGGTCTCAGTTAGGAGGCCTGGGCAGTCTATGGAACCTCTGACAGTGGAACCAGGATATATTCCTAGTGCATGAAAGGACTTTGGGAGCACATTCCCTATGGAGGGATACACCCTTAGCCTAGAGACACGAGGGAGGGCCTAGACCCTACTCCAAATGACTTGGCAGATTTTGATGATCCCTCCTGGAAGGCATCACCCTGGGAAGTGAATGGGGAATGAGACAGGGGAGAGATGGGAGGATGGGACCTGGGATCAATATGTAAAATAAGAAAAAAATTAATGAAATGAGAGAAAGAAATTTAAGTTCTCCCCATTCCTGTCCTCAATTCATTTCTTTCTGGATATAGTCTCACTGAATGCAGAATAAGGGTAGTACAAAATGCAGAGAAAAACAAAAACAGCTGAGGTCATGTCCAGTCTGGGCTGCATCTCAGTTCTGATCATATTTATCTGTGATCCCAAGTGGGATGCTGACAAATCCTTTTTCCTGGCTTCATGCCTTCACCAGAACCAATAAATAGTGAGCTCAATATTTTAGGAAAGAATTACTACATTATCTTACTCTCTAAAGTGTTTATTTTGGTTAGTCTCCCCTACTGCTACATATTTAAACATAGAATACTATGATTTGTATCTATAGCTATAAATCTCTGTTTGCATACAGCATGGGACAGTGTGCATATATATAACATAATTCTATGCATATAAAGACATTAGTGAATGATCACTAGTTTCTGTGATTTTCTGTTTTTTTTTTTAAATATCTTTTGATCATGTGACTAGATTAAGAAAAGATGTACCAAACAAAGACACTTGTTGAGAGTGGTTTAGGAAGTTCAGTCTTCTGAAACAAACCCAGGACGCAGGAATGAATCCTGTGGATGGGAGGGGAGCAGTTGAAATCTGCTTTTGCAGGCACACAGGATGCTCTGTGCAGCCTCAGGCTCACCCTGGAAGGGAAAATCACAGTAGCCTTGGATTGACACTATCCATATGTTGAAGTTACCCTTTGCAGTAAATGGCTACTACTGTTCAGAAATTATTTACCTCTTTACTCTTTTATTATAATTCTACTCCTTATAGACATAAATGCTTCCATTGTTTTGACTTCAAAGGAGCAGAGATGAATGCAGTTTTGTAATATCCACTAAGTACCTCTATGCATCATAAATATTAAATCCATGATAGCTTTCATCCAAAAGTGGGATTAGTTTGATTCAAACCACTTGAAGTGGAAAGCTACTACTGTGCAAATATTTCACTTCTTGCTTTTCCAGAAAGAAGGCAAATTCACTATAAATCATGAACAGACTATTTCAAAGGCTTTCATAGTTTTGTCAGGACAACGTTAATTGTTGGAATTTTTAGAAATGTAACATTTTCCAGAGATAAATTCTAAAGATAGCTATTTGGAGGAATTAAAACCAGTGAAGATAAGGAGGAAGGAAAGCAATTCTTTAGATAAATTCCAAATTCCTTCTCTAAAAAAAAAGGCAATTTCTTTTGCAACATTCATCCCATCCACTCATTTCCTTCTTTTTTTTCTCAGCAGCAACTCTTTCCCATGTTCAGTACATGTAAAGAGTTTTCAAATGTGCCCGCTTGTCCTTCCTGTCCTCTTTCCAAAGGTTGAGAGTCTCTTAAGTAGGGCAATGGGCTCTGGTTTGCATCCCAGTGTTCATATGCACAGGCCTGAGGATAGACATAAACCGCACAATGCAGCATTGCTTTATTGAGCATGAGAATAAGATGCTAACTGGAACCAAGTTCTGTTTTACTCATTTTTTTTTTATATATATACTTCTTGCTTTTTCAAGTGCAGTAGCTAGAATGGTGTTTGGCATAAAGTCAAGGTACTCAGTAAGTAATTGCTAAAAAATGGAAGGTAACAAATCTGTGTTCTGCTCTGACTGCTGAGCCACAGGGAACTGTCATTTCCTCTTTTATATCCCGGATGTTATGCGGTGTCTATCTTCATTCCCTACTTGAGATGGCTGGCTTAAAAAGTGCCCTGCAGTGTCCTGAGAATATAATAACTCCTCAGTGAATATTTGTTCCCGTCTCTCAGGCTAGTCATTTCATTTTCTTCAGCTGTGCGTTCTTCATTGTCACAGAAGATCATAGCAGTCCATGAAACTCCTGGATGGAATTCTTCTGAGGATTGCAAGTTCAGATGTTTAGAACTCTGCTTAGAATATTAAAAATGACAAGAGGACTTGAAAAGATAAGAGCTGATTTTAAAAATAACTAGACCCTCTCATCAAAGGAATTTAAAACTGATGATCTAAAAGATTAAAAAAAAAAAAAAAAAAAGACTGCTTGATCCATTTTGAGTTGAGTTTTTTCAGGGTCATAAAGATGGATCTATTTACATTCTTTTACAATAAGCCACCCACTTTGACCAGCATCATTGGTTGAAGATGCTGTCTGTTCTCCAGTGTATATATTTTTTTTCTCTTTTAAAAATTAGTTGTTGGTATGTGGAATTATATCCAGGTCTTTAGTTCTATTCCATTGATCAATGTATCTGTTTTTATTGTCAATTTCTTTTGTTTTTATAATTATAATTCTGTAATATAGCTTGAAATCTGGGATTTTGAGACCTCCATCAGTTACTGTTTTATTATTCCTCACTGTTTTAACTAGTCTGTTTTTGTTTGTGTTTTACCAGATGAAATTGAAGGCTGCTTTTTTAATTTCCCGTGAAGAATCAAGTTGTAATTTTGATGGGCATTGCATTGCATTTAATCGAATGCATTTAATCTATAGCAATATAGGCTGCTATCAATTTATATTATGGCACTAGCATTTTCACAGTATTAATGCTACTGATCCACGAGAATAGGAGATATTTCCATCTTTTGTTGTCTTCTTTAGTTTTTTTCTTCAATATCATAAAGGTTTTTTTTTCATAATTTTTAATTTAAATTTGAAGAAAGCTTGTTTTACATGTCAATCCCAGTTCTCACACCCTCCTGTCCTCCCCTGTTCTCCCAACCAACCCCCATGACATCACCTTTCTGCTCTCAGACAGCAGACTTCCATGGGGAATCTTCAAAGTCTGTCAAACCATTTGGAGAAGGGTCAAGCCCCTCCCCCATGTGTCTAGTCTGAGAGACTATCCCTCTGTGTGGAATGGGCTCCCAAAGTCCATTCATATACAAGGGATAAATACTGATCCACTACCAGAGGCCCCATGGACTGCTCAGTCCTCCTAACACCCACGTTCAGGGAGTCGGGTTGGTTCTATGCTGATTTCCCACCTGTTAGAGTCCATGAGTTCCCCTTGTTCAGGTCAGCAGTTTCTGTTGGTTTCTGGTCTTGACCCCTTTGCTTATCACTCCTTCCTCTCTGCAACTGGATTCCAGGAGTCCGGTTCAGTGTTAGCTGTGGGTATCAGCTTCTGCTTCCATCAGTTACTAGATGAAGGCTATAGGATGGCATATAAGGTAGTCATCAATCTCATTATAGGGGAAGTACCTCTCTACTATTGCTTAGATTGTTAGTTGAGATCATCCTTGTAGATCTACAAGTGCCAGATTTCTCTTCAAACCTATATTGGCTTGGGCAGTTTAAGGGACCTCTGACGGTGGAACCAGGATGCACGAAAGGGCTCCCAGAGCACATTCCCAATGGAGGGATACTCCCTTAGCCTAGAGACAGGAGTGAGGGTGTAAACCCTACTCCAAATGACTTGACAGATTTTGATGATCCCTCCTGGAAGGCATCACCATCCTTGTGGAGTGTGTGTGGGGGGGGGGATGGGATGAGAGGGGGTCAAGGGGCATGGGCGGGCGGGAGGAAGAGGGAACTGGGATCAATATGTAAAATAAGAAAAAATAATAAATATATATATAAAAGAAAAAAACTATACTGGCTCCCTCTATTATGGTATCTTTTTTCTTGCTCACTTGTATTCTTTCCCTGGCTCAATCTTCCTGCCTCCTCATGCCCACATCTTCCTTCCTCTTCCTCCCAACTCCCTCTCCCATCCCCCTATACTTCCAATTTGCCTGGGAGATCTTGTCCTTTTCCTCTTCCCCAGGGTCCTCCTTGTTTCCTAGCTTCTCTGGCAGTTTGGATTGTAGGCTGGCAATCCATTGTTCTATGTCTAAAATCCATAAATACATGAGTACGTACCATGTTTGTGACTGGGTTACCTCACTCAGGATAGTTTCTTCTAATTCCATCCATTTGCCTGTGAATTTCAAGAATTCATTTTTTTTTCTGCTGATTAGTACTACCTTGTGTAAATGTACCACATTTTCTTCTCCATTCTTCAGTTCAGGGCCATCTAGGTTGCTTCCAGGTTCTGGCTACTTTTTTTTTTTTTACTTTTTTTAAATTTATTTTATATAACCATATCCATTTAAATGAAAACAAACATTTATAGAAAATTTTTGGGAATTTGGGCATCGTTCTTTCCAAACGACTTCCTGCTGGTAAGTGGCGCTGTCGGGGGATTATAAGAAGATGCAGAAATCCTGGCTGTAGTCTGCAAGGCTGCTTTGTCAAGCTGTTTTGAATGTAGGATCACCTGGTATTCTGTTTCAGGCAGTCTGGTTGATCTAACCACATTAGTCTAGAAGAAATCCACAGCTTTTCATTTTTTGTGAAAACAAAAGTAGAAATCCTTTTCCCCAGTAACTTGTCCTTGAACTTAAATTTTGGATTCACAGCATTTTTTTTTATTTATTATTTTACATGTCGATCCTAGTTCTCTCTCTCTCCCTCCCTTCTTCCCTCCATCCATCCTTCCCTTCCTTCCTCCCTCCCTTCTTCCCTCCCTCCATCCCTTTTACCCTCTCTGCCCTCTCATATGTACCCTAACCACCCTCCCCTCCCATCCTCCAACCCTCAACATATGTTGAGATATGTCTTATTTAACCCTGTTCTCTCCAGTAATTTTATTATGAAGAGATACTAGATTTTTTCAAAGGTCTTTTCTGCATTTAATGGGATAATCTTGTGTTTTTTGTGTTTAGTTTGTTGATATGGCACATTATACTTATTGATTTATTTATAATTCACAAGAATAATAATCAACCCATAAAGAATGTCATTATTGGACTGTTTGTGTAACATATACACAATTTTATAGCTAAGCACAGGTTGGCATACTAGAATTATTGGCTTTTGTTTTCCTATTAGTGGCATGGGACTCTTTGAAATTGTGTATGGAATGAGTTTAGGGAGACTGCTGTGAGCCAAGTGGTCAACACACATAGCTGCTACATATAATCTCTAGTCTCTTATGATTTGTTTATCATTAGAATACAGTTTCTTAATGACTTTAAATTCTTGGTAAACTCTCTTTTACAGTTCTATGTGGAAGAATTGTTATACCACATCTTTGTTTAAACAAAAAGATCATGGAGGGGGAACTATGAAAGCATTTAGGCATCCTTCAATGGACTAAGTTGATATTTTATATCCAAGACTGAGATTTTGTTTTAATATTTTTAATTTAAATTTGCAACAAGCTTATTTTATATGTCAATCTCAGTTTCCTCTCCCTCCCCTCCTTGGCTGTCCCTCCACAACCCCCATTCCATCCCCTTTCTGCTCCCCAGGGAGGATGAGGCCTTCCATGGGAGAATCTTCAAAGCCAAGACTGAGTTTTGACTCATCCTTGTCAAGTTACTAGTGATCATAATAAAATAGGAGATTATTTTATTTTGGAAAATTATTATATGTTGGTCAATATACTTTTAGTTGAAACTAATAGAAATATACATCAAAGCACTACAAACTAGAAAGGAACTTTTGTGGATGAATACTTGTTGTTTCATAGAATCCAGGATGACAGGTCTGGCTGGAGGAGCTGGCTGACAAGGTGACATGGAATGGAGCTATTGGGGATTTGTATGCTGATTTAGGGCCAGAGCCCCTGCTTCGGTCTTGAATTAGGCTCCCTGACAACATTTCATCCTTACCCCTTTCCTGTTTTCTAGATTTTATTTTAGGATGTTGAAGCATGCTACATGGAGTGATGATATCTTATATAAACAAGACAGCTTAGCTGATTGGAATGAGTGTAGGCTTGGGAAATGTTAGGGATCTTGAGATCCGGAAAGATGAGTGAGAAGAGGAGAAATGCTAAGGAAAAGATATAAGATTCTGGATTTAGTTACCCTTTCCTTGCTGAAACAATGCCTTAACGGTTTTAGTTCACAGGCTGGAAAGCTGAGCAAAGTGTGTAGTCTGAAAGATGCTTCAGTATTGTCATGCACAAGGAAGTAGATGACACGTTGCCTGCATGGCTTTCAGTGGTACTTATGGTATACAGAGAAACAATAGTGGGGTTTCTGGCTGAAGCTACTAACTGTAATTTGGAGATATCCATTAAAACGTGTTTAGCTAGTGAGTAGGACACTGAATTAGGGCAAAGCTTTACAGCTACTGATTATGCATACTGATTTAACCCCTGGTTGCTGTCCAATAGCACATACAATTGATGGTGATGGCATCTTACCAGGTATTTAAAAAGAGAGTGATCATTTAGAGACAACCAGGCAGTCCTGAAAGAATGATCATACCCAGTGTTTTTCTTTATATTTGACCAAGAATGCGATATTTCAGGACTCTATTCCAGGATGTCACTCACGGCCTGCATGAATGCTGCACTTGACCTTTCAGAACTTTACAGGATGGTTTTTTAACGTTCTCAAGTCTTTCTGGACAAAAGCTGAATCTCTGTGGAATACCACTTGAAAACAACAGAGATTATTGACCATTTGCTATTGGATTACCAGTTGGCGTGCTCTTCCTTGGGGAAGACTGTTTCTCATGCTCTCAGCATTCCTTAGGTGCCTGTTGTTCTTTGTGAAAACATATACAAGTAACATTATACAGAATTCCCAGTTGCATTTATATATGCAGGAATATGTATGTATGTATGTATGATGAAAAAAATAGACTTGATTTAGAAAGTACATGGATGGAGGGAAAAAGAAAGAAGAAATGATAAATGTAATCTTCAAAAAATATATGAACTAATAAAATAAATTTGAAGAAATGAGCTTGCAAAAATGAGATGATCAATAATCTTCAAAAAGGATGCTTTCCAGACCAAGAACATTTAAGCACCTCTGAGTAGTGATTTAGCCTGTCCACAAAGGTGCATGGGCATGAAATTTGACTTCCTCAGATGGAGCTGGAGAAGCACAGCCTACTACATAGAGTTGTGACATCTGATAAAAGCAAGACAGCTTGAGCTAAGTAAAGACCCCGGGAACAGCAAGGCCTCTGTTTGGCCTTTACTCACTTCTTGCATCATGTTTTTATTTATTTATTTATTTATTTATTTATTTATTTATTTATATAACCAAGTCCATTTAAATAAAAACAAACATTTATGGACAATATTTGGGAATTTGGGCGTCGTTCTTTCCAAACTACTTCCTGCTGGTAAGGGGCGCTGTTATGGGGGATTCTAAGAAGATGCAGAAATCCTGGCTGTAGTCTGCAAGGCTGCTTTGTCCAGCTGTTTTGAATGTAGGATCATGGGGTACTCTGTTTCAGGCGATCTAGCTTGATCAAACCACATTAGTCTGGAAGGAATCCACAGCTTTTCATTTTCTGTGAAAACAAAAATAGAAATCCTTTTTCCCAGTAACTTGTCCTTGAACTTAAATTTTGGAGTCAAAGCATTTTTTTTATTTAATTTATTATTTTACATTTCAATCCCAGTTCCCTCTCACTCCCTCCTTCCCTAACTCCTTCCCTGCTTCCTTTTCTCCCTCCCTCCCACCCTCTCTGCCCCCTCACATGCACTCTAACCACCCTCCCCTCCCATCCCCCTACCCCAATTCCATATGTAGGGGAATGCCATCCAGTTGGGGTCATGTAGATCTGACAGGTCATGTGAACTAGGGACTAAGGCTTCTCTCCTGTCTCTAGGTTAAGGCAGTTATCCCTCCATGGGGGATGTGTTCACAAGGTCCTTTTGTGCACCAGGGATACATCCTGGCTCCACTGTCTGAGGTCCTTCTGGCTGAGACCCATATTCAGGGGGGCCTGAGTCAGTCCCATGCTGGCTTCTCAGCTATCAGTCTGGGGGCCCGTTAGCTCCTCCTTGTTCAGGTAAGCTGTCTCCATGTGTTTCTGCAGCCTGGTATTGTCCTCTCCATCTGCATCTGGGTTCTAGTTCAACTCAGTGTTTATGTATGGGTGTTTGCTCCTGTTTCCAACAGGCATTAGATGAGGGCTCCGTGAATAAGTTAGTTGTTGATCTCACTATCCAGGAAGGGCATTTATGGTAGCCTTTCCACGGAAGCTCAAATTGTTAGTTGGCAGCAGTCTTGTAGTTCTCTAGACCTTTCTTTGTGTTCAATTTTCTCTTCAAACCTGCATTGGCTCTCTCTTTTATGTTCTCTCTCTCTCTCTCTCTCTCTCTCTCTCTCTCTCTCTCTCTCTCTCTCTCTCTCTCTCTCTCTCTCCTGTCTTCTATTCCTAACCAGGCACAATCTTCCTAGTCACACGTGTTTTCCTTAACTCCCCCTTGTTTTCTCCTACTACTCTCTCCATTCGCTGCCCGCACCCTTCCCCTGTGCTCTGGGGCACTTTTCCCTTTCTGCTTCTGTGAGGGACTTTATATGAATCTCTTAGAATACACCTTGTATCCTAGTTCCTCTGGTGGTGTGAATTGTAGGCTGGTGATCCTTTGATCTAGGTCTAAAATCCATATATGAATGAGTACATACTGTATTCCTCTTTTTGTGACTGGGTTACCTCATTCAGGATGGTTTCTTCAAGTGCCATCCACTTGCCTGCTAATTTCAAGATACCATTATTTTTTTTCTGCAGAGTAGTATTCCATTGTGTAGATGTGCCACATCTTCATTATCCATTCTTCAATGGAGGCGCATCTATGTTGCTTCCGGGTTCTTGCTATTACAAATAGTGCTGCCATGAACATAGTTGAACAGATGTCTTTGTTGCATGGATGTGGATCATTTGGGTATATGCCTAAGAGGGGGATTGCCAGGTCCTCTGGTAAACTAATTCCCATTTTCCTGAGGAACCGCCATACTGATCTCCAAAATGCCTGTACGAGTTTGCACTCCCACCAGCAGTGGAGGAATGTTCCCATTTCTCCACATCCTATCCAACATGAGTCATCATTGGTGTTTCTAATTTTAGCCATTCTGGCAGGAGTAAGATGGTATCTCAAAGTGGTTTTGATTTGCATTTCCCTGATAGCTAAGGATGTGGAGCACTTTCTTAGGTGTCTTTCAGCCTTTTTGATTTCCTCTTTCAAGAATTCTTTCTTCAGTTCTGTATACCATTTTTTAATAGGGTTATTTGGTGTTTTGTTGACTAGTTTCTTGAGTTCTTTGTATATTTTGTAGATCGGCCCTTTGTCGGACATAGGATTAGTGAAAATCTTTTCCCAGTCTGTGGGCTGCCATTTGGTCTTGTCCACTGTGTCCTTTGCCTTACAGAAGCTTCTAAGTTTGAAGAGGTCCCATTTATTAATTATTGATCTCAGTGACTGTGCCCCTGGAGTTATGTTCAGGAAGTGGTTTCCTATACCAATTTGTTCAAGGGTACCTCCTACTTTCTCTTCTAAGAGGTTCAATGTGGCTGGATTGATGTTAAGGTCTTTGATCCATTTGGACTTGAGTTTTGTGCATGGCAACAGACATGGGTCTATCTGCAGTCTACTACACACACTCATCCAATTGTGCCAGCACCATTTGTTGAAGATGCTGTCTTTGCCCCATTTTATAATTTTAGCTGTTTTGTCGAACATCAGGTGTTCGTAGGTGTGTGGGTTAACATCAGGATTTTCAATTCGATTCCATTGGTCTACCTGTCTATTTTTATGCCAATACCAGGCTGTTTTCAGAACTATAGCTCTGTAGTAGAGCTTAAAGTTATGAATGGTGATGCCTCCTGAAGTTCTTTTATTGTATAGGGTTGTTTTGGCTATCCTGGGTCTTTTGTTTTTCCATATAAAGTTGATTATTATCCTTTCAAGGTCAGTGAAGAATTGTGGTGGGATTGTAATGGGGATTGAATTGAATCTGTAGATTGCTTTTGGCAAGATTGCCATTTTTACTGTTTATCCTACCCATCCAAGAGCTTGGGAGATCTTTCCATTTTCTGGTATCTTCTTTAATTTCTTTCTTTAGAGCCACAAAGATCTTATTATATATGTCTTTTACTTGTTTGGTAAGCGTTACACCAAGATACTTTATGTTGCTTGTGGCTATTGTAAAGGGTGATGTTTCTCTGATTTCTTTCTCTGTCTCTTTGTCGTCTGAAAAAAGTAGGGCTACTGATTTTTTTGAGTTTATCTTGTATCCTGCTAGTTTGTTGAAGGTGTTTATCAGCTGTAGGAGTTCCCTGGTAGAGTTTACTAGGTTGCTTATGTAAACTATCTTATCGTCTGCAAATACAGACAGTTTGACTTCTTCATTTCCAATTTGGATCCCCTTGATCTCCTTTTGTTGTCTTACAGCATTCTAGTACAATATTGAAGAGATATGGAGAGAGAGGGCAGCCTTTTCTTGTTTCCGATTTTAGAGGAATTGGCTTAAGTTTCTCTCCATTCAGTTTGATGTTGGCAGTTGGTTTGCTGTATATTGCTCTTATTATGTTTAGGTATGTTCCTGTTATCCCTGACCTCTCTAAGACCTTTACCATGAAAGGGTGTTGAATTTTGTCAAAGGCTTTTTCATCTAGGGAGATAAGCATATGGTTTTTCTTTTTCAGCTTGTTCATATGTTGGATCACGTTGATAGATTTTTGTATGTTAAACCATCCCTGCAATCCAGGGATGAAGCCTACTTGGTCATTGTGGATGATTTCTCTGATGTATTCTTGAATTCGGTGTTCGAGTATTTTATTGACTATTTTTGCATCGATGTTCATCAGGGATATTGGTCTGTAGTATTCTTTCTTAGTTATGTCTTTGTGAGGCTTGGGTATCAAGGTTAATGTGGCCTCATAATGTGCAATGATCCTTCTGTTTCTAATTTGTGGAACAGTTTGAGGAGTAGTGTTATTAGTTATTCCTCGAATGTCTGGTAGAATTCGGCACTGAATCCATCTGGCCCTGAACTTTTTTTGGTTTGAAGGCTTTTCAAGACTGCTTCTATTTCATTGCGGGTTATAGGTCTATTTAAGTTGTTTGTCTGTTCTTGATTTAATTTTGGTAAGTGATAGTTATCCAGAAATTTGTCCATTTTTTTTGTTTTGATTTTTCAATTTTTGTAGAATACAAATTTTCCAAGTATGACCTGAAAATTGTTTGGATTTCCTCTGTGTCTGTTGTTATGTTCCCCTTTTCATTTCTGATTTTGTTAATTTGCATGTTCTCTCTCTGCTTTTTCGTTAATTTGGATAAAGGTTTGTCTATCTTGTTGATTTTCTCAAAAAACCAACTGTTTGTTGCAATGATTTTTTTTGTATTCTTTTCCTGGTTTCCATTTTGTTGATTTTAGCCCTCAAATTGATTATTTCCTGGCATGTACTCCTACTGGGTGATTTTGCTTCTCTCTGTTCTAAGGCTTTCAGTTGCGCTGTTAATTCTCTTATGTGACCATCCTGTATTTTCTTCATATGGGCATTTAGTGCAATGAACTTCCCTCGTAGCACTGCTTTCAAGGTGTCCCATAAGTTCGGGTATGTTGTGTCCTCATTCTTTTTGAATATTAGAAAGTCCTTAATTTCTTTCTTTATTTCTTTTTTGACCCAGGAGTGGTGCAATTGCACATTTTTCAGTTTCCATGAAGGTTCCATGTGGAGCAGATAAGAAGGTATATTCTTTTGTGTTTGAATGGATTGTTCTATAGATGTCTGTTAACCACAGTTGAGACATAACTTCTGTTAGTTCTTTTTTGTCTTTGTTGAGTTTCTGATTTGTGGTCCTGTCTAGTGTTGAGAGTGGTGTATTGAAGTCTCCCAGTATAAGTGTGTGAGGTTTTATATGAGCTTTGAATTTTAGTAGCGTTTCTTTTACGAATGTGGGTGCCTTTGTATTAGGGGCATAGGTGTTCAGAACTGAGACTTTGTTGTGATGAATTTCTCCTGCGATGAATACGAAATGACTGTCTTCATTTCTTTTGATTAATTTTGGTTTGAAGTCTAACTTGTTAGATATTAGGATAGCCATGCCTGCTTGCTTCTTGGTTCCATTTGATTGGAAAATCTTTTCCCAACCTTTTACCCTGAGGTAATGTCTATCTTTG
The DNA here is from genome assembly GCF_943737965.1 of Phodopus roborovskii. Classification (NCBI taxonomy): domain Eukaryota; kingdom Metazoa; phylum Chordata; class Mammalia; order Rodentia; family Cricetidae; genus Phodopus; species Phodopus roborovskii. The sequence continues at coordinate 40,075,204 of NW_026125295.1, read as the reverse complement.
AAACTTAGATGTGTTTCTTGTATGCAGTAGAAGGATGGATTCTGTCTTCGTATCCATCTGTTATTAAGAGAACATGGATGCCAGCCTAGGCTACTATATCCAGCAAAACTCTCAATCACTTTAGATGGATAAAACAAGATACTTAATGACAAAACCAGATTTTACCAATACATATCTACAAATCCAGTCCTGCAGAAAGTATTGGAAAGAAAACTCCAACCCAAGGAAGGTAACTGCGACCACAAAAATGTAGGCAACCGATAATCCAACTACACCAGAAACCAAGGGTAAAGCAGAACAAATATATTCACAATACCACTGCCAACAACAAACCTAAATCCAGCATGCTTCAACAATCTATGGTCATTACTCACCTTCAACATTAATGGTCTTAACTCATCTTGTTGCCTCTTGTATTCGTTACGTTAAGCCCTTCTAATCTTGAGATGAACACAAAATGTGACTTTTTACTTTTCATTTTTGTTTAAAGTTTTCTTTGATATGGAATGTGCTTAGATTTATGGAAGCCACTGTGAGCATTTTCTTAGAAAGTATCTGTGATGAAAATACAATAGTTTTGGTTACGTCAGCAAATACTTATAATTTTTTCTTCTGCAACTGGTATGTTGGTTAAACCAGGTCTGTTTGGCACATTGTATGTAATTTAAAAGGAATGGCTAGAATAATATATAAAAAGACAGTATTGAAGTATCTTTTGAAAATATTGGGGGAGATACTGGGATGAGAGGAAGGAGGGAAAATAGTGGTCAGGTTGTTAAAAAAAGATAAATAAATAAAATATTTTTAAAAGACACATATGGTATAGGATAAACTTTATATAATTAACTTCATTATCACCCTAGCAGCTTCATGATTCAAATTTCTCAGCCATGAAAAAAATTTTACTTCTTTTAACAAGTATTGAGTTTTGCTTTTTGAAATAGCCTGTAATCAATTTAACTCCTAAGTAAAAAGCTCTTTTTTAATATTTATCTTTTGAATCATTTATAATTTTAGTGTTGGGAAAGTAGAACTATATAATTAGGATATATTTGAATACCATATGACTTATACATTTATAATTATTACTCCCTAAAATGTTATAGAATAGATTCTTGAATGTATAATTTGAGAACAAGAGATGCCTATGCAACTGCCTACTATGCTAAAACATTAAGTCATCTCTCTTAGTTGATCCCAGTTCCTTCTCCCTTCCTCCCTCCTTCCCTCCCTCCCTCTTACCCTCTCTGCCCCCTCACATGCACTCTGACCACCCTACCCTCCCATACCCCCACCCCTTTCCACATGTAGTGCAATGCCATCCAGGTGTGGTCATGTAGATCTGTCAAGTCATTTGAAGTAGGGACTAGGACTTCTATCCTGTCTCTAGGTTAATGGAGTGTCCCTCCATGGGGGGGGGGTGTCCACAATGTCCTTTTTTGCACCAGGAATACATCCTGGTTCCACTGTCTGAGGTCCCTTAGACTGCTAAGGCCTTCTAGCTGAGACCCATGTTCAGGTGGTCTGAGTCAGTCCCATGCTAGATTCCCAGCTATCAGTCTGGGGGGGTCCATTAGCTCTTCCTTGTTCAGGTCAACTGTCTCTATGTGTTTCTGCAACCTGATTTTATCCTCTCTCTCTGCATCTGGATTCTAGTGTGACTCAGTGTTTAGTTGTGGGTGTTTGCTTCTGTTTCCAACAGGTACTAGTTGAGAGCTCCATGATGGTGGATAAGTTAGTTGCAGATCTCACTATCAGGGAAGGGCATTTATGGCAGCCTTTCCACGGTTGCTCAAATTGTTAGTTGGAGTCAGTCTTGCAGGTCTCTAGACCTTTCTTTAGGTTCAGTTTTCTCTTCAAACCAATAATGGCCCCCCCTCTTTTATGTTCTCTCTCTCTCTCTTTCTCTCTCTCTCTGTCCTGTCTTCTATTCCTACCCTAACTCAATCCTCAATCTTCCTAGTCACACGTGCTTTCCTCTCCTCCCTAGTTCAACTTTTATAAAAGAAAACATTTAATGGGGGTGGTTTACAATTTTAGTCCATTATCATTGTGGTGGGAAACACAGTGGCATGCAGGCAGGCATGGTGCTGGAGAAGGAGCTATGAATCCTACATCTTGATCTGCAGGTAACAGGAAGTGAATGGAGATACTGTGCGTACACTGAGCATAAGAGATCTCAAAGCCTATCCCTACAGTAACATATTTCCTTCAACAAAGCCACCTCTTAATAATGCTATGAATTTATGGGGGCCACTTATGCTCAAAATATCACATCACCTAAGCTCTGAACTTTCTAATGTATTTTATAGTGGAATAATGCACAGTAAGTTTTGGCCCCAGTCCATGTATCAATTCTAACTGATTAAAGTGTATCAATTGTAATTGAGTAAATCCACTGGCCAGAAATTACATAGTATAGTTCTATTATAAAATTCTTTGGCAGCTTTGGAGCTGAAAAGAAGAATAAGGTCAGCATCTCACCTTCTAACAGTCCTTTTGAGTAAGTAGGAAATGAGAAATGACAGTTGATGAGAGAAGGAATACAGTGTTTCCTTGGGTGTACTAAAGGTTTGCTCCCTCGACTTATTATAGTCACACCTGTTAAGCCCTGGCTCTTAGGACTTCTGACCACCTAGAGCCTGCTGCCAATGGAGGAAGGGTCAGGACTTTGCATGTTAAATATTTCTCATGTATCGTGGTTAAATAAGGATCAGGATAAACAAATAAGCTGAATAGATGTTTATTCAGGGAGAAAAAACTTACAACCTAGACAGATGAACACCAGGGAATTCCACCCGATGCTCTCCTGTCCGAGTCATGCCAGCAAGAGAGCTTTTCCTGGCTCTCTCTCCGACCTCCTTCCACAGGTCACTTCTGCCCATGGCTCCACCCCCAATGGGCGTGGTCAGTGCCACAGAAGGACTATCTCACTACACTCATGACAGATGAAAGTCATACCCTCAGACTCTAATCACACTGTAGGTTATATACAGAGATTGACTGTAACTTCTTTTCTGTACCACTTCCTGGGGTTAGACAGGAAGTAATAATTTGATCTTGGCAGGAATTCACTTCTTTAAAAAAGCATCTCATCTTCTAAATTCTTGCCTCATATTCTATTATGTAAAACTCTTTTCATCTCCTCTTGCTGTTCTTTGTATTTTATAAATAAACTCATGTTGGCTTACATTAATTTTATCTACATAGACCAACAAACCTTCATTGATAAAATTCTCATTTGATATTTGTTTGACTTTGTTAGTAATGTGAGTAATTCTTCCTGTTATATATGTGAATATATGATGAATTTTATACTCATTAAGTTGCTTAAGAGAGCAGGGGACCATGGATGAGACAAACAAGAGTGGTTGTATAGTGCGGGTCAGAAGCAGTTCTAAATAATGTTCTCTGATTAGAGCTTGTGGGAACCTAAATGGTTAAATACTTCAATAAAATGAAAATCAAAATTTTATGTGAAATCTATGAAATATCACTTAACAGGATACTTAGTTCTCTTAGAAGAGAAAAATAGTTAGAATAGAAACATTTAGATGAAATGGTACCCCCTTTATACTGGTGAAACCTTGCAAAGGTAAAATGCAAATGATTAGGAATTATCAAATCTGAGTGCCAGGACCCAGTATTCAGAATCTGAGTAGCATCTATCTGCAATGATGAGACAAATGTGTATGAATGAAGAAACAAGTCCTGCATGGCTTTGCTTGGCAGTGATCAACTGAAATGAGTGAGCTTCTAAAGTATGATTATTTTCCAAACTGTATTTGTGTCCGAAGAGGGTCAGGTTGCTGTTGTCTTTCTACTGATTTATTGATTCTTTCTCAAATATCCCTGGACTTCTTTTTCATTCTATCATAAAAGTTGGTACTCTTGTTGGGGTGGGGGATGGGAGGGGAGGGTAGCTAGGGTATATGTGAGAGGGCAGAGAGGGTAAAAGGGAGGGAGGGAGGGAAGAGGGGAGGGAGGTAGGGAGAGGGAACTGGGATCGACATGTAAAATAATAAATTAAATAAAAAAAATGCTTTGACTTCAAAATTTAAGTTCAAGGACAAGTTACTGGGGAAAAAGATTTCTATTTTTGCTTTCACAGAAAATGAAAAGCTGTGGATTCCTTCCAGACTAATGTGGTTTGATCAAGCCAGATCGCCTGAAACAGAGTACCAGGTGATCCTACATTCAAAACAACTGAACAAAGCAGCCTTGCAGACTACAGTCAGGATTTCTGCATCTTCTTAGAATCCCCCATGATTCCCCTTACCAGCAGGAAGTGTTTTGGAAAGAACGACGCCCAAATTCCCAAATATTGTCTATAAATGTTTGTTTTCATTTAAATGAACTTGATTATATAAAATAAATAAGTTAAAAAAAACCATGGGGGTGGAGTTGTTACTCTTACACAAATTATAGTTTTAATTAATAGGTATCAGGTGGTAAAATAAACGGAGATAATTGGAAGTTACAGATAGAAGTGGTTGTATTGAAAGATTGATTTAGTATTCAGCTATGGTTATCTGAATACTATGTGGGAACATCTGTGTTTAATCCATCCACACAAATTATTCCATTAAAGACAAGTGGATACTTGTATGCAGACATCATTCACTGTGTTATTACCTTGTCTCTATTCTTCAGATGGAGAAATTGAACCATGGACTGGTTCAGTATCTTTAATGAGGATACAGCTACTAGATAGTGGTCAGGATTGAGATCTGAGCACTGGCATTTAAACACTATAGATGAATAGTGTCACTCAACTTATTGAAATTTGATAACTTTGGAATGGTGAGATGCCCTGGAAATACATCTATTTCTGTTAAGTTGGCAGTGATTTGAATATGGCCTATGAGAACTCTAAGCAGCCATAGAGAAGAAGCAGCTACTGCCAACCTTCCCTCTCTCATCACTTCCTTATTCATCCTCTGTATTCCCTTACTCTTCTTGTCTTGAATGTTTCTTTAACAATTTTATTTTATTTCTCATTTTCCTCAACTCATCTTCATCTCCTCCTCTCTTGATTTCATTTTCCCCTTCCATTGGTTCTACATAAAACATATAATACTTTAGTAGCTTCACACCTATAATTTGACTAATACTCTCTTAGAAAACACATTATTAGGGGATGTTTGGGGTTTTCAAACCGAATTGCTCTTCTCTTTAACTGTATTCAATTACATTTATTTGGAAAATAAAAATTGAAATGTAAGCAATAATAGTTTGTCATTTCACTTTCTCCTGTTTCTTATGTCTTTGGGAAGAAATAGAATATAATTTTGTACAGCTGACCTTGTGGTCTAGAAGGAGATAGACTTGACTTGGATAAACAACAGTAAAATTAAAGGACACTTTAAAAATTACCTCCATCCAGATGCAGAGAGGGAGGAGTAATAAGAAAATGGGGACAAGACCAGGCTACAGAAACCCACAGAGACAGCTGACCTGAACAAGGGGGAGCTAATGAACCCCCAGACTGATAGCTGGGAAACCAGCATTGGACTGACTCAGACTCCCTGAGTCTCAGTTAGAAGGCCTGGGTGTTCTAAGGGACCTCTGACAGTGGAACCAGGATGTATCCCTGGTGCACAAAAGGACTTTGGAAGCACATTCGCCATAACCTTAACCTTAACCTTAACCTTAACCTAGAAGCAGGAGGGAGGGCCTAGTCCCTACTCCAAATGACTTGGCAGATTTTGTTGATCCTTCCTGGAAGGCATCACCCTCCCTGTCAAGTGGGGGGGTCGATGGGATGGTCGGGTGGTTGAGGGCATGGGAGACAGGGAAAGAGGGAGGAAGGGAGGCAGAGGGAACTGGGATCAATATGTAAAATAAGAAAAAAAAATACCTTCTCTGCCAGGTTAGGTAGGTTTATTGTTCAGTTGCCACAATCCATTGACCTATACTCATCCTTCTCACTGTCCTAATATTTGTGAAAAACAGGTTCCTTAAGGGTTAACTGTGCTATTTCTTCAACTAAGATTTTTTTGATGCAATGAGAATAACTCTGTTCATCAACAGAAAGTAAATTGATTTTTTTTTTTTTTGATGAAAAACTTTTATGTGACATGTGATGAAAATAAATGTAAGTGCTTTCCACCAGGTGGCAGCCCTTCTTTGAACTTGGTGAGTGTCTGAGGGTTGAGGAAAACTATATTTTCAGAAACAGGAGTGGCTCTGGAAAACAACCCCAAATACTGGGGTTGGATTAATAGTAAACAACAGGTCCAAACTATTCTCAAATGAGTCCAAAGATCTAAGGAGAACTCTTGACTGCAGACATGAAGGGAGAAACCAAGAAAAACTACAAGACAGGTGATGTATATACTGACTCTTCTATGTGGGAACAGCTCTGAGACTGGATGAGATATGATAAATCTTGTTGGTTGTAGAGTCCTAATGACTTATTATTCCATGTTTTCCTTCCATATGGCATGGGTTTGGTTATGCATGCCAAATAGATTTATAAAGTTAACAGACACCTTTTACCTGCTGAAACATAGAACAGAAAATCATCTTTAGGTGACTTGTGTGCACCATACATTCCATACTTGTATTAATGCAGATATGTATGTTACCTTTAAAAGTTTGTATGTCAGCCAGGTGGTGGTGGCTCATGCCTTTAATCTTAGCACTCAGGAGGCAGAGGCAGGTGTTTCTCTGTGAGTTTGAGGCCAGCCTGATCTACCGAGTGCTTGAAAAACAAAACAAAACAAAACAAAACAAAAGTTTGTATGTTTTCAGAACAAAAGGATCAGATACCAATGAAGACAAGTAGCCCAAGTTATCCAGCCTTTCAGAATGCCTTTGTTGCAGTTTCCTCAAAAATCTACATCCAGGACAATTTCAAAGCTGCTAGCTGAGATGGTTCAGCTGTATAGACTACTCTAGCCAGGACTTCATTTAAACCCTATACTTCCCCATCACACAGAGACTGGACAACAAATGATACAGCTACCTCTTCAGGGACTTGGCCATTATCCCAATTGTCTCAGGAACCCCTAAAGATGCTATTGTTCCCAGACATCAGGAAGTAATTTTGAGAATATGATGCCCATATTCCCAAGAGGTGGGGTAGGTGGTTTTGATTCATTCAGGGGGTTATGGTTTTTTTTTAATTATTTTGGGGAGGTTAGTTGCTAGTTGTTATGGGTCATGGTCAGGGAGGAAACTAAACAAAGAAGATTAGATTAAGGGATTTCTCTTTTACTTTCTTTATTTCTCTCTCCTTTATTCTTCTTTTTCTCCTACCCAGTGGGAAAAGGGGGTATAAAAATAGTAGTATAGAAAGGTAGATTATTGAGTCTACTTTTAAACTGTAAAATAACTACTAGTCTCAAATATTTTACATTGCTATGGATTTTGTATATTGATACAAATTTGTGTATTTTGTTACAACATACTGTATATATGTTTCTATTCTTCTTTAAGATATTGTACTTACACAACTCATTTAAAAATAAAATGTAAATTTTTAGTCCTTAGAATGGATGGAAAATAACATTCCAAGCAAATGAAATTAAAGACAAGAAGTTGTAGGTGCTCTAATACTTAACAAAATAGACTACAATTCAAATCTAGGCAGAAAAGATAAAGAGGGACACTTCATTAAGATTGTTTATTAAGGTTATATCTACCATGAAGATAGTATAATTCTAAACATATATACACGAAACACAAGAACACCCAATAACATTTCTATAAAAGAAATAAATACTATTGTATCTTAAATTACAGATTGACATCAGCACCACATTGTTATCATTAAGGAGATTCCATAGAAAACAAACAAAAACTAAAAGAAACCATGGAAATAAGTCAAATGGACCTAAAAGCATCTGTGGACTATCACACCCAAACAGTAAGGAATACAGTTTTTTTCCAGAAGCTCATGGGACCTTATTCAAAGTTGATCATGTACTGGGACTTAAAGCAAGACTCAACAAATATAGGCAAACTGAAATTATATCCTGGGTTGTATCTGACTACAATAGAATAAAGCTGGCTATTGTTAATCACAGAAATTAGAAAGTATACAGACTAAACAGCATAATTGCTACTGAAGCATAACTAAATCGAGGAAGAAATCAAGAAGGAAATTAAAGCCTTCCTAGAACTGAATTAAAATGAGGAAATTAAAGCCTTCCTAGAACTGAATTAAAATGAAAACACAGCATATTCAAAAATCTATGTGACATGATGAAGGCAGTCTTAAAAGTTTACATCACTAAGTGCAAAACAAATTTCAGAGATCTCAAATTAATAACTTAATGATACACATGAAGACCTTAGAAAAACAAGCAATACCCCAAATAGTAGGTGGAATCCATGAAAATCAGGGCTGAAATCAATAAAATAGATATGAAAATAATTAAAAGAACCAATGAAATTGTGTTAGCTATATAGGAAGATTAGCAATGTAGACAAATCTTTAGATACATTAAACAATAGAAAGAGATAAGATCAAAATTAATTAAATTAGAGGTATAAATAGAGATACTACAATAAACACAAGTTAGCAATCTAATAGAAAGGGATGAATTTCTAGATGTAGATGACCAATAAAAGTTAAACCATGATCAAATGAATGATTTAAACAGACCCACAATAACCAAAAAACAGTAGATGTGATAACTACAAATCTCCCAACTAGAAAAAAAAAATACTGGGGCCAGAGAGATTTTGCATAGACTTCTACCAGACCTTCAAAGAACTATTTCCAGCACTTCTCTAATTGTTTCATAAAATATAAAAGGAAGGGACATTTTCAAATTATTTTTATTTTTCCAATATTACTCTGATACAAAAACCAAATAAAACATATAATAAAGAAAATAATAGTTCAGTCTGTCTGATAAATATAAATATAAAAAACTTCAGTAAATAATAGCAAACTAAATTATGGGGTATGTCAAAAACCATACAAAATAATTAAATAAATTTATCCTGGAGGCACAAGAATGGTTCAATAGCCATAAACCAATAGATGTAACCTGCCCTCATAAATAGACTAAAGGACTAAATCACATGGTCATCTTATTAGCTATTGAGGAAAGCACTTGGCAATATTGAACTTCCCTTCATGATAAAAGTTCTAGAGTCTAATGATACAAGGAACATATTTAGTCATCATAAAGGCAATTTAAAACAATTACATAGCTAATATCATGCTCAAAGCAGAAAAACTCAAAGGCTTTCCTGAAAAATTTGGACTAAGACTCCTTTTCAGTGTCGCACTTGGAGTGTTAGATAGAGCAATGAGACAAGTGAAGGAAATAAAAGGAATGGCAACAAAAAAAAAATCAAAGTATGTTTTCAGATGACATAATTCTCTCTATAAAAGACCCTAAAGATTCTACCACAAACATATGGCAAATATACTGAGAAAGAAATCAGAGAAATAATGCCATTCACAAGATCCTCAAATTATTTATATATATGAATTCTATGATTTGTACAATAAAAATTGATTATTGAAGAAAATGTCAGAAGATGGGATAATTCTCATCAATTTGTAGGACTAATATTGTGAAAATGACTATCTTATCAAAAGCAATCTACAGATTAAATGCAGTTCCCAGTCAAATTCCAAACAATTATTATACAGCATTTTAAAAAATCTCAATTTTAATATGGAAACACAAAAGATGCAGTATAGTCACACTAATCTTGAACAATAAAATACTTGCTAGAGTTAAAATCATCCAAGATTTCAAGTTATACCTGAGAGCTAAAGTAATAAAAACAGCTTAGTACTGCTGCAAAAAAAAGACACATTAAACAGTGGAAGAGAACTGAGGACCTGGAAATAAACCCACACTCCTAAAGTCATATGACTTGACAAAGAGGCAATAAAATACATATTGGAGAAAAGAAAGTATCTTCAAGAGATGGTGCTGGTCAAACTGGATCCTTATTTGTAGAAACAGGAAAATAAATCTTATTTCCACAGCACACATAAATGTCAAGTCCAAATTGATCAAAGACCTCCACACAAAATCCAATAACCTGGATCTGTTAAAAGAGAAAGTAGGAAATATATTTGTACCTACAGTCACAGGAAAGTAATTTCTGCACAAACATTAGCACCAGTTATGGATAAATGGGATCCTATGAAACCAAAAAAACTTCTGTACAGCAAAGGACACCATCATTTGGGTGAAGAATCAGTTGCACAATGGGAAAACAATCTTTATAGCTAATTAACAGAAACAAAGTCAGTGACTGTGATATACAAAGAACTAAAAACAAAAACAAAACAAAAAACAACTAAATAAGAAATCAAACAATTCAATTAAGAACTGGGGCATGGAAGTAAACAAACAGTTAGAAGAAATACAAATGGCTGAAAAATATTTTTTAAATGTTCTATACTCTTAGTCATAGAGAAACACAGATTGAAACTATTTTGAGATTTCATCTTCCCAAAGTTGGGACAGCCAAGATCAAGATAAACAACAACCACCACCCCAACTATAGTTGGCTAGTGTTAGGAAAATTTCCTAGTAGTAACTTCTTTTAGAATTGGAAAGCTAAAGAAACTGAGAGGCTATTGAATGGTAGCTGGCCTCCCTGAAGGTGGATTTCCTAGGAGAAAGAGAAAGGGAGGAGAGTAAAGCACGTGGGACTAGGAAGATTGAGTCAGGGTAGGAATAGACAAGAGAAGAGGAGAGGAGAGGAGAAGGAGGGAGGGAGGGAGGGAGGAGAGAGAGAGAGAGAGAGAGAGAGAGAGAGAGAGAGAGAGAGAGAACAAAAGAGGGAGCCATTATAGGTTTGAAGAGAAAACTGAACCTAGAGAAATGTTCAGAGACCTACAAGACTGACCCCAACTAATAATTTGAGCAACAGTGGAAAGGCTACCATAATGCCCTTCCCTGATAGTGAGATCAATGGCTAACTTATCCACCATCATGGAGCCCTCATTTAGTAGAAGCAAACATCCACAACTAAACACTGAGCCATGCTAGAATCCAGATGCAGAGAGAGAGAGAGGACAAGACCATGCTGCAGAAACACACAGAGACAGCTGACCTGAACAAGGAGGAGCTAATGGACCCCCAGACTGATAGCTGTGAATCCAGCATGAGACTGACTCAGGCCCTCCAAACATGTGTCTCAGCTATAAGGCCTGAGCAGTTTAAGGGCCTTCATACAGTGGAACCAGGAGGTATTCCTGGTGCACAAAAGGACTTTGCGGGCACATTCCCAATGGAGGGTTACTTAACCTAGAGACAGGAGGGAGGGCCTAGTCCACTCCAAATGATTTGACAGATTTAGATGACACCTCCTGGAGGCCATCACCCTATTGGAGTGGGGGGGCATGGGAGGAGAGGGTTGTTGGGGTGCATGTGAGGGTGGGAGAGAGGGAAAGAGGGAGGGAGGGAGGAAGGAAGAGGGAGCTGGGATCGATACATAAAATAAAAATTTAAAAAGTATCTATGTAGGAGTGATTCCCAAAGAACAGTTCACAGGTCATAATTTGTAACAGCCAATGTGCCTGGCTTATAAGGTGTCTGAAAATTTTTCATTTTATTTTTTTCTAGCAGAATTCTGGGAAATCGCTCCATCTAGCATGATGATTACCACCTTGCCCCACCCACCATGGACCATTCTTTGTAATGAGGAGCTGATCTTGAGAGTGTAAATGTTCCTTGTAGCTTCAGAGTTTGCCTGAAAAAGGTTGTGACACGAACCATGTACCATTCCTTTTCTTATTAGTGGATAAAAAACATGAGTTCCAGGTACCCACTCAGAAGAAAGCTTGCTTCTTACATATTAACTGTTTTGTTTTAAATATTTTTCATGTTTATGTTTATGTGGTGTGTGTTCATGTATTTATATGTGCTTGGGTAATCTTTGTGATCACTTTTCTACCTTATTGTTTGGGTGGGGATCCTTAACCAAATCAAGACTTGGTAGGTATCTTGTTCCAGTGACCTTTTGTCTCTTCCTTCTGAGGCTAGAAGTACAGGGAGGGCACTCCCCAGTATTCAGCATTTATGTGATATTTGCAGATCTGCATTCTCATATTCTTGCTTGTGATGCAAGTGTTTTAACTGCTGAGCCATCTCTCTAGTTCGTATATATGTATTTCACCCAGGTTAACCCGTTAACCTTATGTTAGAAATAGTAAAGGTACTGTTTAATTGGAAATGAGGAAAAAGGAAAATTGACAGATCACACTTGAAAATATTTGCCTTTAGCATATACATATTAAAACTGTTAGTTCTATCAGTAAGATGTTCAGCAGTAGAAGGTCCAATGAACACAGTAATGATGACAAATCTGAAGTCTTACTTAAGATTGTATGCTGACAGAGGAATCTGACATATGCTTAAAAATCATAGTGAGTGAGATGCAAAGTAGTATTGAAGAAACACTGCAACCAGGGCTGATTACAGAAAGAACAAGTCCATCCAGTGCATCCTAAGAGATAAACTCTACTTAGATTAATGAATGACACAAGGACCAGTATGACAGAAAGATGAGCAAAAGAAACCCAAAAGAAAAGATCCCTGATAGGGCAAATGTGGGGATATTATGTGGAGAGAATGATAAAATGTTACAACATCTATGGAGTTTAAATGAAGACCACAGGGAGCTACTGAAAAATTATGAATCATAAAATGACACAATGAACACGTTTTGGCAACCATCTACAAATTATATAAAATAAAAATGTTACTTTTGTAATTTAATTTGATTTGGTTGTAGTTATTCATTGTAAATATGAAAGATTTCTTGGGGCTTATATGTCATTGAGTATAAACACTATAATAATACACACAGATGCATGCAATGCGTGCATATGGCAACATCATTGTTCGCCATTTCCTTATGAGAGATTTTTCTTTATTAGCATACAGGTCCCTGGAAAGCACATGATGAAATTAGTTTCTCATTCTACCTCTGGTTTTTGTTATGTCTTTCTAGGCTGATCTGCACATTGTGCTCGTTCTCTTTCTTGGTATTGCATTCTCACTATGCTGCAAAAAGGGATGAGTGGAAGCAATAGTTATCATAGCCAGGAAAACATTTTCCAATTAAGATTCATGATTATAAATACATCAAAGTCAGAAAGTGTGGTTTATTTTTGCCACACAATTAACAGTCTTTCAAATGATGACTTGGTGCTAAAGGGAACCCCAACATTAGCTGGTTCCAGAACATTTCTCTAAGACCTCAGGAATGAAAAGCTTTTTGTTACAGTAAATGGAAAGTAAGTTCATAAATAACACACATTACAAGAGAAAAGCACACAAATATACAGTGTGAGGTCTTTGAAACTTTCAAAATTGAAAGCATATTGTAAAAAAATTACATATGGACTCATACTTGGAGCCCATCTTCAGACCTCAGCTCTCCAAGTAGGGATATCCCAGACTGATTCTGACATCTCCACCCATCCCCTCAGCTTGCTGCAGAACCCTATGTCTCATGTCTACCTTCCAGCTACTCTTTTGGTCCATCTTTCCAGGAAGAGGACATAGGTTCATATCAGTTCCCAGATGGGCTACATGATAGCTATACTTCTCCTCTTTCTCTCTGATCCCTTCTCATCAGGAAGCTAGACTCAGTCAGCTAAGTCTATCTGCCCTTGTCCCTATACAACAGACCTCTATCCCCAGGTAAGGACTCCAGAGTCACATCATAACTCCATGCATTGCCTGCCTGGGAAACACATTTCTTCTCCTACTGACCAGCCCTTCTCTATGTAGGACCCCCATCTTATCCCACCAACTCCACTCACACCTGTGCCTTGCCTAAGGACCATGTGTGTTCCCACACCCCCATTCACCAGGTTGGTGCTTCAGACACGTCCACTATACCTACCCTAGACTTAAGCCTCTCTGCCAGTCTCCCAAGAATTGACTACATTTTCCAGCTGTATAGATGATCTGCCTCTGGGCTTAGAAAAGTCACCTAGCTATGGATGAGAATTTTACAGTCATTTATTCTTTGTATCTTGGCCAGTTGTAGATCTCTGTGTTAATTGCCATGAAGGCTTTAGATAATTGAGGAGTCACTCTCCATCCCCTTAGTGCATACATAGATAATTCAAATATGAAGCTAATCTCAATTCTTCAGATGAGATGTAACAATGGCTTTGTCCTTGAGCAACATTCACTTTTATTCAAGTTTATATTTGAGAGTGTGAGTAAGACATTGAAGAATCAACTAGATAACTGTTGGTGTTCTTACTACTCTAAAAATTGCTATGAAGGAAACCTTGAAAATGATAGTAAAATGAATGTTTGGGACAGAAAAACCTTGTGTTATATGAAAGAAACCACACACAAAAAGACAAACACTGCATGTTTCCATTTCATATCTGGATGTTAATGTCATTGAAGAGAGCTGGTCATAGGAGCTGAGAAGTATATTGAGAGAGAGAGGGAGACTGGATAATAAGGACTGTAGTGTTTATAGCCCATTAGAATGATCATAGTTTATAACAATTTATTACATATTTCATGAGGAACTAGAGGAATGAATTTGAAGAATTTAAATACATAGAAATGATAAATATTTGAGGAGGTATAATGGTAATTACTCAAAATTCATTGCATATATTATCATATCATATACAATAAATATGTACAACTATTATATGTTAATTAAAATAGTAAACATTGACTAATTATTCATAAATGGAAGGTAACAAAAGACACAGCCTAAGCTACAACAGAGGTCCCAGGATGTTGAAGGTCCTGGACCTGTTGGATGTTTGCAGAAGAAAAGCTTCATGTGGTGAGTATAGCCAACCACAGAGAGAGGCTACATGTACCAATGGCTTGCAAAATTCAAGAGTCAAGTCTACTGAAGTCCACTGGAGCCCAGATAATGCCACTAAAATCTCCAGATGCTGTATGTGGAGCTGTAGGGTAAGCTAAGAGAGTTTACTCTGAGAGCTTCAACTTTGCTTTGGTCTGATATTTCCTTGCAGCTCTTCTGATCTTCTCTTTGAAATGGGAATATGTTCTATGTGTCATTACATATTGGAGGTATATAACTCATATTTTGATCTTACAGGGGTCTCACAGTTAAGTGTTTGTTTTGAGTCTCAGAAGAGTCTAAAATTGCAGATTAGTGTTGAAACTTTTAAAATAATGATACTTTTGAAGTTGGGCTGAATGTATTTTTCATTAAGAAATAACCTGAGACTTTAGGGTCTAGGGGTCGAATGAAGTAATTTTAAACTAATGTGCTTAGGTGTCAAATTGATAAGGCGTGATTGTTAGTTTGATGGGATTTGGAAGACACACATCTAGTTAGGTCTGTGACAGCGTTTTTAAAGAGATTTAATGAAATGGGAAGAGCTACCCCAAATATGTGCTATACTGTTCTAAGGACTTGAGACCCAGAGTAAAAATAAGGAAGTGAGCCAGCCATCAGTATTCATTTCTCTGCTTCCTAACTATGGATATAATGTGACCAAATAACTCATGCTCTTGGTGCTATGCTCCCCAACATGATGGACTATACCATCCAACCACAAGATAAAGTAAACCTATCCTTCCTGAAGTTGCTCTTCTTAGGTATTTTCTCACAGTAGCAAGGCAAGCAACTAATACAGGAACCAATTCATTCACGAAGGATCTACTCCTGATATAATACGTTCATGAAATGACGGATCATTCCACATTGATGAGTAGTTTTCACATGTGATTGTGAGGCATCACAAAGACTCAAGCCCTAGCTGATGTCATTAATTCTACCAATGTTGCACCTGGGTTAAGTGGCATGCCTATGGTCTCACCCTGATGGGATGTAGAGGAGGGACTATGTTCTTGGATTAAGATTAAGGGAGGAGATTAAATTGTTTGCGTGATGCTGACAGATGTTGGGTTTTGAATGGCTAGAGAAGATTCAAAGAGTGGGAGAGTTCAACTATTGTTTCAACGAAATTCTTGTATTTGCAAATATGTCTGCTCATGTATGTGTCTGTATGTTAATCTGTAGAGTTTGGCATGTAGCTGACAATTCCAATATTAAGTAATAGTGACATCATTTTAGTTTAATGTTTCCATTAGATGTTGCCTATCTTGCATGTGTTCATAAACCCTCATGGCTATATAGTCACAGCACAGTTTCTGGATATGCCATCATCTTTATGTTTATTTTCACCCAGCTATGAAACACAAGTATTTTAATTGACAACTCTTTTGATCATTGAGGAGCTCACTACACAGAGACATTAGCAGATGGGAAGCCAGTGCATGTACACTTTGATTTCATTCCGTGATGAATACAAACCACTGTTCTGAAGCTCAGACCAGAGGCAGTTGTACTCAGTGCTGTACTGATGGGATGACACTGTATTTGTGGCACCATTTAAGGAAGAAGTCTCAGATCAAAGAACTCAATCCATTCCAGCCTCCAGACCACACACAGATTAGGTGTGGTCTCTGATGATGATCTAACCATGGAGTCATCATCATGACCAATAGTAAGCTCTTGCTCTATCAAAATTAATTTGGCATGTGTCACTCTATCGAATGAGTAAGGGTTTTATGAAAGTAAAAGTGACTATTTAGTAAAATATATACAAGCCATATTTTTGCTAAGTTTCAAGATTCATAAAGTTCAGTTTGGTGTTCCTTGGAAGAACAAGAAAGAATTAATGAAATTCATTAAACCTTTAATAGATCACTAGCACCATTGACATGCGGCTTTTACATCTTTAACACTAATCTGGCCTGATATGAAGAAGCTACTGATCCATTTTTCATGTCTAAATAATTTTAAAATGACTCAAGTTTTTTGTTTGTATTTCAGATTTTCTCAGTCAATTCCCTAGACTTTCAGATTGTGAGCAAAAGATGCCTTTCCAACTAGCAAATTCAATGAAAACAAAAACAAAAACAAAAACCTCAAAACATATCCAAAATGACTGTTGATTGATGTTGGTTCTTGCTTCATTCATAGTCAAAATTATTCATTCTGCCAAACAGAAGTTTGAGAAACTTAAAACTAAGTTTTTTGCCAGCATCATAATAACGTTAAGCTTCTAGATAATTGCAGAAAAATTAACTTCCATTTTCCTTACCCTGGAAACATTTTGACAATTTGTTGTCTTTTTATAATTTTAAATTACACACTGTTTAAATGGTTGTATATTTTAGTGAATGTAATTATATTTATTATTGTTATATAAAATATAGATAGCCATAAATTAAGCTAGACTTTCTGAGCTTGAATAATAAACTTTCAAAATCATAGAAGTCAGAATGCTTATTGCTTTTCATGTTGTAAAAATGAACCATTAAAACCAGACAATAATTAAGGCAATTTTTTATAACTATTGCTCTTGAGACCCAAACAGATTCGTTATAAAAATTTTTAAATTCGCAGTTTGGGCTTCTGATTTGGTTTATTTTTCCTTAGAATATTACAAAATCAAAGATAGTGAGATTTATAATCATCTACTTTTTTTTTGAAAAAACTTATTGATGAAAAATGTTTTCTATACAGAATAGTAGTTTACTTCTTGAGGATATGTTTAGGTAACTTTTATTTATTGATTTTTTTCATTGCTTTCTTGTTTTTTTCAGTTATATTATTTTCTCATGCAATACATCCCTCCCCTTTCCCAGTCATCACTCCCATCCCTGCCACCACCTGACCTCTCACCCAGATCATTGCCTTTTCAACATGGTGAGGTTTTCTTTTCTCTCTCTCTTTTCTCTCTCTCTCCCCTCTCTTTTTCTCTCTCTCTCTTTCTCCCCTTCTGTCTTTCTATTTCTTATTTCTTTCCTTCCTTCCTCCCTTCCTTCATTCTGTGGTCTCTTTCCCCTCCTTCTTCTCCTCCTCCTTCTATTCTTCTTCCTCTTCCTCCTCCTTCTTGGTTCTTATTTCCTATCTACACTCCCTAAAGGAAAAATCTGCTGAGCTAGGGTTTTCCTCATGATATTCTAGGGGAAAAAAGCCACTCACCTTAATGTAAGTGGAAGCACTGTGACACAACATTGGTGTATATAGATAAAGGGTAAGAGAAAGAATGGAAATTTTCATGAATTTATTAGTAATGAAGGGTTTTTACCAGGGCTTTTTCCAACTATCTGGTTCTTGGTTGTAGGAATTCTGTAGAAAGCAGTTAGCACCTCACGTTGGTGCAGAGGCAGTGAAATGTTTGTTCTTTCTCATTTTCTCTCCCTCTCTTTGTTTGTTTGTTTATTCCAAGTGTAATTTTTAGTCAGAATCCTTGACCCATCTTTAACTCTGAGACTCATTTGGATTGAAAGTTTTATCTTGTAGATGCATTTTCTTTTTTAATTGGAGCTTCTGGTGGCAAATACATTTCAAAGTAGAAATTTAAAGTATAAAATATAACTTCTTAGTTTAATGTAAACAAGAAAATTACTTTTTTCAGGCATTAGTTTCTCTCATCTCTAAGTACACTGAGGATTTTCTGGATATTTTGAAATCAAAATCAATTCTTGCTGTTGGACAATGATGTCTACCAACATCAGATACAAGTGTCCTGGTCCTTGGGAATATGAGAAGAGAGAACAGAAAATGAGTCACATCCACAGCTAAAAGACGGAAATGTCCTGAGTATTTGGTCAATAGAAAATGCCATTAGAAATTTTCAAAATATCTAATGGAATTTACATGTTGTGATTTTCAACTCAATGTGTATGTACTGTATTCATATTTAGAAAACACAGAAGTGTAAAGCAAAAACAAAAGTTCTAGGGAGAGAAAAAGCTTTCAGAGATAATATCAGTATTGTGGATCATAGGCTGACATTTTTCTTTGCTTTCTGTTATGGTTTTAATACTTACATATTAAAGATCCCAGGATGAAAGTATTTGGGGGAGTAATTTAAGTTTTTGTTTTTTTAATTACAAAGTAAAATAAGGGGCTTTTGTATTGCTAACTCTGTTTTATGTCTATCTTGCAAATATGGACTTTAAAAAATATTTTTGTTTATTTTTTGAAAATTCAAAAAATGTGTACAATGTATCTTGATCATATCCACCCTTCACTATCCCCTCCAAGTCCGTCTGTGATTCCCATACAGGACACATCTGCCTCAACACTTTCTGTCTTCTTTTTTATGTTTTTATTAAGATAAATTTATGCTCAATGTGTGCCATCCACATGCACATGGGTGAGGGGCCATCCCTTAGGGCATGGGCAACCTACCAGTGACTACATCCCTAACCTCCCCTTGCAGCCATCAGCAACCAAGGTAACTCAGCACGAAGTGGAACCTTGGTATTCTCTTTTCCATCCATGCTGCACTTTCCACTGACTTATGTAGATGACCACAGATGCTGAGTTCATGCATTCAGCAATCATATATCCACATTACATTTCAAAGTACCGATCCCTATCCTCTAACTCCTACATTCTTTCCTCCTCTCTTCCTTAATGTTCTCTGAGCCTTAGGCTGGGGCAGGTTGATAAAGATGTTCAGTCAGCAGCTGAGTCTTAGTGTCCCTCTAGTGTTTGCATTTTGAACAATTATGAGTCAATATGGTTAGTGTAAGCACTAACCACTACAAAAAGAATCATCTCTGCCTTTTAAAGGAAAAAAAAATCTATAACTGTTTAAAAAGTATGCAGTGTCTTTGGGTAGGGCATTTTAAGTCTATCTAATTATTATCCTGAACCTAGATCTGAAAAGACAGATTTCTCTGATATTAGCATTCTTAACAGCAATACTATGTGGAATTGAGTACTGAATAAATATTCCCTAGTCAAACATTATTTCATAGACTACTATTTTAAGATCGGTACAAATCTGAAACTTAACAGGATGACTTAACTAAAGATGTTAGTTTCTTTGCAATCAGTATTAAGAATGTTGATAGAATTGATCCAAGGCTTCTCCTCTTTCTTTTGGGACAGGTTAGGGATAATTGAGAGGAAAGGCAAAGGGTCCTGGAGTCCAGTACTTTGGTCTAGGTATCATTTACTTTCGCTGTGACCAAAGATTGAACTTCTGATGCAGCTAAGTCTCTCAAAAGACTTGTTTTTATTCACAAAGGGAAATGAAAAGACGGTGCATGAGTCATTACATTCTTTAAAGTTCCTTGCAAAACACTTTCCTTAGTGGTGAGAAGCAGTGTCATCTTTATCTTGGAAGAACATAGCACACATAGTTGAATAATGTGAAGAAACCATGATAATAGATGATGCAGACAGTTCAGTTTCATAGAATGTGGCCTGTTTAGTAGCTAAGACCAGCACAGGAAAGGAGAACATCTGTTCTTTACTGGAAATCTCTTATGAAGAAAAGCTTCCAGGGGCAGCTTAAATCTTAGATTCTGGAGCACAGCTGCTAGTTGCTCCCTTGGAGAAGAATTTTCTAGGGTGGAATTTGTTGAAAGAACACATTACTTTGAGACAAGGGCCAGAAACTTTCTCTCAAAAAAGATTTGCAAAAGTTGGGTCAGAGAGTAGTAGAAAAATATCAAAAAGTCTGATATTCTAAGCCAAAATGCTTCTTCATTTCTCTGAAGAAATGGCCCTCAAAGGAGAGACGATCTTGTGGAGTTTGGGAATGTCTCTTTTGAATTGGGCTCAAAACGTCTGTGCAGGCCACTCAATGAGCAGCTTCCTATGAAAAAATTGTCTCTATTAGCTGATGTAATTGTTTATGCAACTCATCTTTCTAGCAAGTACTACCAAATAATAAAAGTGTCAGAATGTCACACATTGAAGAATTATATACATTTCTGATTGTTTGGGTGCAAAGTAAAGATGTAATTAAAAGAAGATAAAGCTAAAAATGTTTTGTTTAAAGGAAAATAATAAACTAGCAGGCAATATTTGTTTTTATTTCTGCTCATATTAATTTATAAAAAATCAGAGAACCCATATCACAAGAAAGGGATGTTATATCTTAGAATACGATAATACACATGATGGCAAATTTTTAAAAGAAAAGAAGCAAAAATGTTGGTCTTTTTATCATATAAAATAAGCTCGCTCACACCATTGTTCATATCTAGACAATGTGAGAAAAAAATATTTTTACTAAATTCTGCACAAATTTAATAAAGGATCTTTTTCAAACCAGACAGCTGTTAACCATTAAAATAATGGAGTTTGAACTCCAATCTTTCAAAAATGTAGACTATTTTTATATAGTTTTAATTTAAGATAAGTTTTCTCAATAGTATTCAATAAAAATTAATCTTTGATTAATTTTCATATTATAATATTGAACACACACATACATACATACATACATACATATACATACTTACATAAGTGGACATTTTTCTCCTGCCAGGCATTTCCCAAATAACCACTTATAGGCTGATATTAATTAAAAATGCTCAGTCAATAGCTCAGGTTTATTACTAGCTAGCTCTTACATTAAATTAACCCATTTCTGTTAATCTATGTATTTTCACATAGCTTGTGGCTTACTGATCTTGCTTCTAAGGCAGCCTGCTGGCATCTCTCCCAGCTCTGCCCTTCTTTCCCTCCTTAGTTTTCTTTTAGCCTAACCTTATTCTGCCTGGATTTTGGTCAGTCAGCTTCTTTATTCAATCTGACCATAATTTATATAGTGTAAAGGAAAGCACACACACACACACACACACACACACACACACACACACACACACACTCCAGTAAAAATTGAATTATATGTGTCATCTGTTTAATCTTTTATTTTATTTATTTATTTTATGAAACCAAGTCCATTTAAATGAAAACAAACAATTATAGACAATATTTGGGAATTTTGGCATCGTTCTTTCCAAACTACTTCCTGCTGGTAAGGGGTGCTGTCATGGGGGATTCTAAGAAGATGCAGAAATCCTGGCTGTAGTCTGCAAGGCTGCTTTGTCCAGCTGTTTTGAATGTAGGATCACGGGGTACTCTGTTTCAGGCGATCTAGCTTGATCAAACCACATTAGGAAGGTTTCCACAACTTTTCATTTTCTGTGAAAACAAAAATAGAAATCCTTTTTCCCAGTAACTTGTCCTTGAACTTAAATTTTGGAGTCAAAGCATTTTTTTTAATTAATTTATTATTTTACATTTCAATCCCAGTTCGCTCTCACTCCCTCCTTCCCTATCTCCCTCCCTCTTTCTTTTTCTCCCTCCCTCCCACCCTCTCTGCCCCCTCACATGCACTCTAACCACCCTCCCCTCCCATCTCCCCACCCCAATTCCATATGTAGGGGAATGCCATCCAGTTGGGGTCATGTAGATCTGACAGGTCATGTGAACTAGGGACTAGGGCTTCTCTCCTGTATCTAGATTAAGGCAGTTATCCCTCCATTGGGGATGTATTCGCAAGGTCCTTTTGTGCACCAGGGATACATCCTGGCTCCACTGTTTGAGGTCCCTTAGACTGCTCAGTCCTTCTGGCTGAGACCCATTCAGGGGGGCCTGAGTCAGTCCCATGCTGGCTTCCCAGCAATCAGGCTGGGGGCCCATTAGCTCCTCCTTGTTCATGTCAGCTGTCTCTATGTGTTTCTGCCACCTGGTCTTGTCCTCTCCATCTGCATCTGGGTTCTAGTTTGACTCAGAGTATATGTATGGGTGTTTCCTCCTGTTTCCAACAGGTATTAGATGAGGGCTCCATGGATAAGTTAGTTGTTGATCTCACTATCCAGGAAGGGCATTTATGGTAGCCTTTCCACGGAAGCTCAAATTGTTAGTTGGCAGCAGTCTTGTAGTTCTCTAGACCTTTCTATGTGTTCAATTTTCTCTTCAAACCAATATTGGCTCCCTCTTTTAAGTTCTGTCTTCTCTCTCTCTCTCTCTCTCTCTCTCTCTCTCTCTCTCTCTCTCTCTCTCTCTCTCCTGTCTTCTATTCCTAAACGGCCTCAATCTTCCTGGTCACACGTGTTTTCCTTGCCTCCCCCTCATTTTCTCCTACTTCTCTCTCCATTCGCTGCCCCTCCCACTTCCCCTGTGATCGGAGGGACTTGTCCTTTTTCCAGTTCTGTGAGGCACTTTATATGAATCTCTTAGAATACACCTTATATCCTAGTTCCTCTGGTGGTGTGAATTATAGGCTGGTGATCCTTTGCTCTAGATCTAAAATCCATATATGAGTGAGTACATACTATGTTCCTCTTTCTGTGATTGGATACCTCATTCAGAGTGGTTTCTTCAAGTGCCATCCACTTGCCTGCGAATTTCAACATAACATTATTTTTTTCTGCAGAGTAGTATTCCATTGTGTAGATGTGCCACTTCTTCATTAACCCTTCTTCAATTGAGGGGCAACTAGGTTGTTTCCAGGAAAACTACAGACCAATATCCCTGATGAACATCGATGCAAAAATACTCAGTAAAATACTGGCAAACCAAATTCAAGAATACATCAGAGAAATCATCCACAATGACCAAGTTGGCTTCATCCCTGGGATGCAGGGATGGTTTAACATACGAAAATCTATCAACATGATCCACCATATAAACAAGCTGAAAAAGAAAAACCATATGATTATCTCCCTAGACGTGAAAAAGCCTTCAACAAAATTCATCACCCTTTCATGATAATGGTCTTGGAGAGGTCAGGGATAACAGGAACATACCTAAACATAATAAGAGCAATATACAGCAAACCAACTGCCAACATCAAACTGAATGGAGAGAAACTTAAGGTGATTCCTCTAAAATCAGGAACAAGACAAGGCTGCCCTCTCTCTCCATATCTCTTCAATATCGTTCTAGAAGTTCTAGCTAATGCTATAAGACAACAAAAGGAGATCAAGGGGATCCAAATTGGAAAGGAAGAAGTCAAACTGTCTCTATTTGCAGATGATATGATAGTTTACATACACGACCCAATAAACTCTATCAGGAAACTCCTACAGCTGATAAACACCTTCAGCAAACTAGCAGGATACAAGATAAACTCAAAAAAATCAGTAGTCCTACTTTTTTCAGACGACAAAGATATCAGAGAAACATCACCCTTTACAATAGCCACAAGCAACATATAGTATCTTGGTGTAATGCTTACCAAACACGTAGAAGACCTATATAATAAGAAATTTATGGTTCTAAAGAAAGAAATTAAAGAAGATACCAGAAATTGAAAGATCTCCCAAGCTCTTGGATAGGTAGGATAAACATAGTAAAAATGGCAATCTTGCCAAAAGCAATCTACAGATTCAATGCAATCCCCATTAAAATCCCACCACAATTCTTCACTGACCTTGAAAGGATAATAATCAACTTGATGTGGATAAACAAAAGACCCAGGATAGCCAAAACAACCCTATACAATAAAAGAACTTCAGGAGGCATCACCACTCATGACTTTAACCTGTACTCCAGAGCTATAGTTCTGAAAACAGCCTGGTATTGGCATAAAAATAGACAGGTAGACCAATGGAATTGAATTGAAAATCCTGATATTAACCCACACACCTATGACCATGTGATTTTCGACAAAACAGCTAAAATTATACAATGGGGCAAGGACAGCATCTTCAACAAATGGTGCTGGCACAATTGGATGAGGGTGTGTAGAAGACTTCAGATAGACCCATGTCTGTCGCCATGCACAAAGCTCAAGTCCAAATGGATCAAAGATCTCAACAACAATCCAGCCACATTGAACCTCTTAGAAGAGAAAGTAGGAGGTACCCTTAAACCAATTGGTATAGGAGACTGCTTCCTGAACATAACTCCAGGGGCACGGACACTGAGAGAAACAATTAATAAATGGGACCTCTTCAAACTTAGAAGCTACTGTAAGGCAAAGGACACAGTGGACAAGACCAAACGGCAGCCCACAGACTGGGAAAAGATTTTCACCAATCCTATATCCGACAAATGGCTGATCTCCAAAATATACAAAGAACTCAAGAAACTAGTCAACAAAACACCAAATAACCCTATTAAAAAATGGAGTACAGAACTGAAGAAAGAATTCTCAGTAGAGGAAATCAAAAAGGCTGAAAGACACTTAAGAAAATGTTCCACATCCTTAGCTATCAGGGAAATGCAAATCAAAACAACTTTGAGATACTATCTTACCCCTGCCTGAATGGCTAACATTAGTAACACCAATGATGACTCATGCTGGAGAGGATGTGGATAAATGGGAACATTCCTCCACTGCTGGTGGGAGTGCAAACTCATACAGCCATTTTGGAGATCAGAATGGCGGTTCCTCAGGAAAATGGGAATTAGTTTACCACAGGACCTGGCAATCCCCCTCTTAGGCATATACCCAAATGATGATCCACATCCATGCAACAAAGACATCTGTTCAACTATATTCATAGCAGCACTATTTATAATAGCAAGAACTTAGAGTACATTTTAAACTACCTTTATTTCTAAGTAATTAGAAAATGCTATGTCATTTACTGCAATCCTGACAATTTTTTTTTTGAAATAGAAATTCTGTAAAGAAACTTACTATCTTAATTTGATTGAAAGGCAACAAAAATTGTCCTTTACTTTTTGTATCATGTGTTGACTAGAATGTCAGAATTAGACTTGGAAAAATTATGAACCAATTTTGACTCTACATAGTTGAGGATAAATTGCATCATAGTTGTTACAATAATTTTCACAGTGTACCATGAGAGAATCGGGTCAAGAGACCAAGTATCTTGTGCAGCCTGAGCATACTCATAAAGACACACTTTTCAGACAAGTTAATAGTTAGCATTTGAAGACTGAATTCAAGTCTTTGTCTTCTGGCCAAAGGCCTGAACTCAAATCAATCATATAACAGAAGCATCATTCACACCTATACTTTGACCATTCTTGAATGCCCTCCTTTGATTACCTTCCCTTCTGAGCCTTCATTGTATGACTATGGATTAAACAGTTCTCATTTTCTTATCTACAGGTATTTTATCCATCATCTGTCTCAGTCATTTTTAGATTTGAAAAACTGTAGCAAAGCTTCACTGTTATGACATACAGTAGATATTTTTTTTTTTACCAACAGTTCTAGTGAGTGAGGCCTAAGGTTGGATGCCAGCTATATAAAAATCTTACCAGAACCCTTCTTCTCAGTTAATGATGCCCTTCATCTTCTTGTTTCTCCACATGGTGGGAAAAGAGCTGGTTACCATTTGACCACTTCTTATTAAGAATGCCAATCCTCAAAATGAAGGTCCTATCCTAACAACCTGACTGCCCTCAAATGCCCTACCTCCCAAATCCATCAAGGGGGATTTGGGTTTAAGTGTGTGAATTGGGATAGGGCACACAGATATACACATCTGGGAATGTGTTAAAAGTATAGAGGATTTTATTTGAAATGAGTTGAAATTGTTTGATAATAAGAAACCTGCGCTTTCATGTTTCCCTAATGATTCTGCTTATCAGTGATATTTGATCACTATTGTTGCCCGGTCCTTTAACTTTACAAATGATAAAACTGAAATGAAAAGAAAATTATTGAGTAATTTGTGAAAAGTATACAACATATGAGCAGCAGAGTAAGCTTTTTTTTTCTCATTATGCCCTTTCTCTTTTCAATAAATCACAGCTACAAGTTACATTCTTCTGAGTACAGCCAGTGTTGTCATCTTAACATTCAATGTTCTCCAGAATCTCTTCTTTGCAATCTACTTTTTGGATACACTTAGTCAAGTCCCAGATTAATAAATAGGAACAAAGGTTTTACTATACTGGAAATGGACAGGCTTATAACAGAACAAAACTCATTCCACTTTTCAAGGAACTTCTAAACTAGTAGAAACCATTACATTCCCACACATGGCAAATACACAGGCGAATAATGGGAATAAAAGGCAATAAAAGTGAGTGTCACTGAAGAAGAACAGAAGGGCAGAAGTGCCTCAGCATGATTAAGAAAATTATTTACTGATTGGACAAATAGTGCCCTTCTTGCCAGACCCTTTCTCTAAGGATGTAAAAATGCCCTAAGATTTAGCCTGATTCCTAAGGAAAGCATAAGGCATGATGCAAA
Organism: Phodopus roborovskii; assembly: GCF_943737965.1. Classification (NCBI taxonomy): domain Eukaryota; kingdom Metazoa; phylum Chordata; class Mammalia; order Rodentia; family Cricetidae; genus Phodopus; species Phodopus roborovskii. Next base: position 40,048,302 of record NW_026125295.1, on the reverse strand, counting down.
ACCCAAGTAACATTATACACAACTAGATCGGTAAACATTGTATGAATAAATCATAATAGAAGGCAGTGTGGGAGCTATTGGTTTGCTGAGAATATGAGGGATTGTTTAGAAACATGGTGATAAAAAGATTTTTACAGAATCCTAAGTGTAATGTTTAAGATTTGCATACTGTTCCTCTAGTCTCCTTTTGATTGGCCTTTCTAGTGCCTGAAGAAGAACTGAGCAGAGCAAAATCATCAGAGTCAATCTTCGGAATTCTTCTCAGCTGGAAAGTAGACGGCTAGAACACACATATGTAGAGTCATAATGTCCAAGTGATGGATAGAAGTTGATAATAACACTGACTTTTGCATATGTCAATAATTATAATAGTTTTTTAAATTACTGGTCATTGTACTGGTTCATAGGCATCACAGCTGATAGGACCATTGGTTGCTTCTCTCCTTTGGAAGCTTACATAACACCTCCCTGAACTACAAAAGCTGTCATTTCTAGAATAACTAATCTCACAGCAGCTTTTCTGTTCCTCTAGATCTTACAATCTTTCTGCTCCCTCTTCTATGATGTTCTCTGAGCAGAAATTGTTTTATAAATGAATCAATTGACGCTGAGTACTTCATGGTCACCTATTCTCCATAGTTTGACCCAACCACCTTCTGCTGCAAAGAGAAGTTTATCTGATGGGGAGTGAGAGTTACATATCTATCTGTGAGTATAAGAAAAAATTATTTAGAATGTAGTTAGATATTATGCTCATTTAGAAAAGTGATGGTAATAGAGTTTCCTCTTAGATTCATGACCTAAGTAGCCCTGAGTGGTGTACTAAGTTTCTGGTACCAGATATAACTTTTCTTATGTTAAGAGGGTCCTAAGCACAATAAGAGGGCTGTTATTCATACCAAAATGTTAGCACTACTTATCCAATTATCCTGGTCATTGTACTGGTTCATAGGCATCACAGCTGATAGGACCATTGGTTGCTTCTCTCCTTTGGAAGCTTACATAGCACCTTCCTGAACTACAAAAGCTAATTTTCAGTGAAGAGATGTTCAGATCACATACAGCTTAGCTCCTCTGGGTCATGTAGTGTATGGTATCTTCAGCAATAGGAACTTACCTTTAACCTATGAAAGGAAACCAAGGGAAATAGCAATAGCCTATGTTGTTTTGGAAGTCTTTTGGCACAAAATCTTTTTATACATACATGTATTGTGTCATGTACCAAAAGACAGCTTGTTTCTTTTAAGATTTACTATTATTATTATTATAGACTCTGTAAGCCCAGTTGACTTGGAATTCACCATGTAGACTAGACTAGTCTCCTGCTCCACCTTTCTTTGTCCCTTGAGTGCTGGGAATTAAAGGGGTTCATCGCCATATGCTGGATTTTTTTTCTCATTATGCTAGAGAAAAAATGCATGTGAAGAAATCAGAGGCAGAAACATGGTTTGAGTGTGTAAATTTTCTCTGAGATCTTACTAGATTAAATTAAGAAAGAGTTTTAATATAAACCCTTTAGGGATAAAAGACACCCAATTTATCTACTTATCTGGTCATTATAACCAAGAAATGCCATTTGGAGTATGGCAGGCAAACAAATAAAACAAACAAGACAAGAAAACTCAAAATGAACCACTGTGTTAGTTGGGATTGTACAAAATTAGAACTTCAAAAGAATGAATGATCTTTTAAGGCTATATTTATTGCTCCATAGTTCATTAATCAAATTTAACTAACTTTTTCAAATTGTGTAGGTGTCAACCCCACCCACCAAAGTCAGTATGTCTAAACCATCCTAACAGGACACAGGGGACTTAGTGATCATTTACTCCCACTGTAGTTCTAAGTGCTGAACATTTGATCCTTGAAGCCACACAGCTTCATGTGGGTGTGCAACGTGGTTAAAACAGTTGATGACTTGTTTCTCTTTGACCATTTAGTAAGCATTTTTAATGAGTAATGTTTGAATTATTTTTCATACCCACTAGCCATAATGAATTCATCATTATAAAAAAAGTATTTTTATTTCTGAGACACTATGTTCTGAAGAGTCAACCCAAGCTGTCTACTGAATTACATTAAACTGGATTGGAACTTTATTCTTAGGCATTCCATTAGCTCAGAACTGTTGTGGCTGAGAAAGTACCATGTTTCCTCATGGACCTTGGAGAGAAAAGCAAGAGACAACCACAAGATGATGACATTTAAAAAAATCTTTCATTATTTTTTTCCTGAAAGTGACAGATATACTCCATACCCCTCTAATTATTTAATGAGAGGAAATTTCAATATAGATGATACACAAGGACTAACATTTATAGATAGCTGTATAGAGGGTAAAGTATAGCATGCTATTTCAATATCTGATATTTTTAAGCCCAGCATATATGAGAATCAATTCCCTTTTTATTCATAGTCTGCACTCTTCATCTTATCATGTATAAATGCCTTAAGTATCAGATATCTTATTTCTATGTCAAATTTTAGAATAAGGTATACTATGTCATCTATATTTGGTAACTAAGATGAATAAAACTTGTAGAACTTTATGTATTTATCGGTAATAATAATAGGCAATGTTTTGTATATAAACTTAAAATACTGCCTGGTAAGTGTGTGGTGATGAATATTGAAAAAAATGACAAATGTCATGGTGCCCCTCAGATCATATGTTAGGAATAGCTAATGACTCTCATTAATAGTCTTAAATAAATATTTTTGCTGCCTCTGTTTTTCAAAGAACTTGACATAGACTTTAAATCATTTATCAAAGCTGAAAAACTGACAGAACTGATATCTGAATGTAAGCATAGGCTCTGTGCTCTTAAACACTGAAAGAATGAATATATAACTAACTCATTACAGGTGTGATCACATATGATTTCAATTCATATAACTGATTTCAGCCTAATATGATTGAAGCTGAGAGTAAGAATGTCCCTTATAAGGTGTAAGGGTAAATTTTGCAGGGATGTAATGCTAAACAAATTATTTTGGTGTTTGGTTTAGTGGTTTCTGAGGTGACTAGTTTGCTGAAGTAGGAAATTGAATTTGTTTAAAAAGAAAAAAAAATGCCTCTGAACTTTGGATATAGAAAAAGAAAAAAGAAAAAGAAGAAGAAGAAGAAGAAGAAGAAGAAGAAGAAGAAGAAGAAGAAGAAGAAGAAGAAGAAAGCCCCACTGGATTTGAAATCAGGAATTCTGAACTCTGATCATTTTTGGCTGAGTAGCTCTGTGTTCCTCTAACTGCACAAGCCCAGCAAACCTGGCAGTGAGCTCACAAATGCACTGAGCCCAAGTTCTTCAAGTTCTCATCATGACCCTTGGCATTCACTGGATGTCCTCTAGCTTCTAGCTCAAAGTAGCTTACAATTTTGATATTGACTCATACTGCATTCCCTTTGATTGTATTGTAGATTCAGAAATTGTTTTTGACAGCTGTTGTGATAAAAAAAGAATGGGGAACACTTGAAAAATCAGTGTGGAAAGGGAAATGATTGGGCAGTGTTCAGTGATTCTGAGGCTTGAGAAATCATGAGAGTCCATAGGAAGGTGATTAAATAATATTGTTTTTCCTTTGAGTATATGAAAATATATATATATTATATATATATATAATACATATTACATATTATTACATATATAATAGTACAAATTATATATGTATATATAGTTTTCAAATGCTACTAAGTCATATTGGATAAATACTTTGATAAACTTAATAAAATTATTTGGATATAGTGACTTAACAAAGGAAACTGTCAACTATTTATTTTGTGCTAGGAACAGCATGAAAACTAGGAGTATTGAGCATACATTGGGGTCCTGTGAAGCAAGAATGTTTAGTAACCTCTGGAATAGAAGATTAGTTTGGGATGCAGCAGGACATGTTTAATTCCAATATTTATATGAGAACTGTTAAGAGATGCATTTAAATACTACCGGTTAATGATGTATGGAAGTGGCCTTATGGCCTTACATCACTAACCGGTAGTATTTAAATGCATCTAACTATTTATTGATCCTCATATTTTAAAGTTCTAAATATTAGCTATAAATGAGTCAATCATTTACAACAGAGTTCGTTTTTCTAATTTTGTACATTTCTTATATTTTGTGGGACTAGTACCTCATACCCTACTTATGCTAGATTCACCAATGAGCTATGCCTTCAATGGAAATCAGCAGGCCACAGAAGCAAGTCAAAGCCCAGCCCTGTTTCATGGAGGATGTGGCTCGTGTGCAGCATTCGGATAAAGGCATGACTCACTTATACAGTGTCGGATTTTCTACACATATTTCATCTTCACATGTAACTGTATATACTTCATGCCATTAATATTTCTTTAATATATTAAATTTCCATCCAGGAATGTGAGCTTCTGTATTCTAATGAGATGCAGATGACTTTCTAGCACCCTGGAGATTTTTCTGTGCCATTGCAGGCCATGTAGCTTGTTTTAGGTGACCTTTGTTCAGAATTTCCATCCTTTCCCTTGGCTGATTTATTTTACGCATCCCTATTTTTTCAGTGTTTATATGGGTTTTCAAAAGCACTCTCTCTCTGCCTTGTTTACCTGCTTCAGCTCTCCCTCAGTCTCAGAGAACTTTTGAGGAAGCAGAAGGACCGTGATTGATTTCTTTTGCCAATGAGGACTGAAGTCCCAGATTAAGGAGGGTTCTTTTCCTATCCTACCTAACAGCCAAAGAGAAGGATTTAAACCCTGAGTAGTAGTAATTGGCTGGCTGCAATTTCTGCAGTGTAAGGAGTTTATTCTTGACCTGTTATCTCCTAGAAGACCATTGTACAAGGAATTTTAAATAAAAGGTACAAACAAAAGTAACCTATCACACCTATCGCAGTTTAATAAGGATCAGGATAAACAATTATGCCGAAAAGATGTTTATTCAGGGAGAAATAACTTACAACCTAGACAGATGAACACCAGCAGGTTCCACCGGATGGTCTCCTCTCCAAGTCCTGCTAGCAAGAGAGCATTCCTGGGCTACTCCTTAGACCTAGTTCCACAGATCACTTCGGCCCCCGGCCCCACCCCCAATGGGCGTGGTCAGTGCCACAGAAACAGACAGTGAATATCTCACTACACACATCCACCAGTGGGCCCACCAAAAGACACTGCCATTCATTGCCCTAGGAAATCCATCCTTGTGTACATCGACCCCAGAAGTGAGGTTCTTGGTTATTTGTTTCTTAATACTGTTTTGGACTTGTTCCAACCTGTTGACACAGAAACAGCATCCATTTCTGGGCATAAGATAGGAACCTGTTGAATTGTTCTTAGCATGTCTATTGTCTGTCTTGTTTGAAAAACAACTGCTGCTAAGCAATTGATTTGCTGCTTTAGGTAAGTCTGGCCTTTGTTGGGCTATCTGCAAATTCTAGGGATATATGCCAGTAAACTGTTGTAGTAGCCAGAGTTTCCTCCTATTCCAATACCAACACCATCAGATATCCCTAGGCTAACCAGGGAAGGGATTAGTTGGATGGCCATGTAAGTAGATGTTTTATGGTAAATCAAGAAAAAGGAAGAGTGAGAAAGAGCGAGCTAGAGAGAGAGAGAGTGAGAGAGAGTGAGAGAGAGAGAGAGAGAGCTGGAGACTAAATAATATCCTAAGAGTAGTCCCTGCTCTACTGTGTCTCTTGTTCTAGAAAAGAACATCAGAACAGCACATGCAAGGAACAGAGAGCATGTGAGGACATAGTGAGAAGGTAGCTATCTGAAACCCAAAGACACAAGATGCAGGACAAGCAAAGTTGTTGACATCTTAGTATTAGATTTCCAGACTATGTAATTGTAAGAATATAATTTCTTTTGTTTAAACCAGCCAGTATTTTGTGTGAACTGAAGTTCCCAGAATAAGGCCACACCTTTGTTAAAAAATTTTACTAGACCAAACTGACTAAAACCTTCAGGACTGTAGAGAGTTGGGGTGTATCACAGCTGCAGAAAAATTATCTTGGGCTGTCACTAGTGCCCTTAATGGACATTCACTGTCCACAACTGTGTCTAGCATAGTATCACTCCAATACGTTTGGAATGTATTTACTGACCTCTAGCTTTTTCCAATACAAAACTCCAAGAATGTCATCAGTCACTATTTAGAACATATAACAACATTTTTTCTTGCTTTCAAGCAACTCGTGGAAGTGATTTTATATGAGTGTACTTGGTAAATGTCTTGATTTATAGTTTTGTTTTGTGACTACAGACTTTTATCTAAACTGCTTCTATCTTGGAACATGTTACCATGGTGTGATAGTTGGCTTTGTCAACTATCTAAAATCACCAGAGAAAATAATCTCAATGAAGTATCTACATTGGGTTTTTATGTGGGCATGTCTCTGGAAGATTATTTTAATTAAGTTACTCCGTATAGGAAGACTTAGCCTAGTGTGGGTGGCACCATTACCTAATCAGGAAGTACTGAACTGTATTGTATGTGGATAAGGAAGTTGAGTTGACCACAAGCAAGCAAACAAGTGCACAATCATGCATCTATTTCTCTCTGCTCTTATCTTTGGAAGTTTTTTGACTTCTCTGCCATGATGGGCTGTAACCTGTAAATAAAACCTTCATCCTCTAATTTGCTTTTCTCAGAATATTTTGTTACAGAAAATTTCATGAAACTGGAACAGTTCAAACATAACAGGAATTTTAGGGTAAAACCTCTATGAGGCTCTTGTAGGCTAATAGGCCAGGTTTGGCTACCTGTCCCAATATACAAAGTAAAGAAATAATTATAGTGAATAAAGAAAGGAACTTTGACCAATGAGGAGGACAAGCACTATAAGTGCATTATAATTCCAGGCATTAAGTTTAATTTTAGATATATAAAATACAATAGAATGAAGAAAGGGATGTATGTAATTAAAAATCTTAGTCAAAGTATGATCCTGTTCATTGTTTGAATTCCATTTCTTCAGGGTGGCAGTATTTATTGCTTGAATGAGTGATAGCTCATGCTCCATGCTGCAATCATCCACATGGATTATTGTTCTCATCCAGGGGAGGTCCTGCAGATTTGTGAATCTAAGGTTACAGAAGGTTCAAGACAATGACTTATCTCCTTGTCTTCATCCCTGAAAGGTGTTGAGATGGATGGGATAGACAAATATGCCTTGAATAATTAATATGCCTAAGTAGAGTTAGGAAGGGGTGTGGCTCAATGTATAAGAGACAGACACAAAATGAAGATGGAGATGGCAGACTTTCATCCTGCTTTGGTTTCCTTGTGGGCATAGAAGAGAAGTTGATGCTTTTACCCAGGGCAGTTTCTAAATGTCTATTGTAGAAAGATAAATCTTGAACAAATTAGCTAATTTAAATCTGCTGGTAAGAGAAAACAAAAGCGTCTTCAGACTCCTAACATTTTGTGTCTGTGTTTTGTATGTAACTTCCTGGGTCTTAATTAAAATGTAAAATGTATTTTCTTCAGTTAATAAACTTTATAAATAAAAATTTATAAAGAAAAATAAGATGGGAGCTATCAAACATAAAACTGAATACACTTTTAGTAAAGGAGATTAAAAGAAAAGATTTTATGTGTTAAAATGAGTTGTCCTATGATAAAAGAATACTTTTGAAATGAAAAAGGAAAGATTAGCAAAATAAAGAAGAATGAAATATGACACGGGAAGGCTTATGAGAGTCAATACTTTAAAACGATGGCATTGGTGTGACTGAGGTGGCTTTAATATATGAAAATTCCCAGTATCAAAATTTAGTAAGCTAAATAGAACTGAAGCTTGATTCTTTGTTTACTACAATTAGAGTTTCTAAAAATATTGATCTTCTTTTAGTAGACATTATAAAAATCTGACAGAGAGCAAAAATTTCATGTTTTGTCTCTTACTGAAATGAATCAGTTAGTTTGACCTGATGATTAAATTTTATCTAACACTCCAACATGAGGATCAAAGCCTGTCCTATTGCTGTGTATGTGCTTTCACACTTGGTTAAAGTTTTCCTTTGCCATAAAGCCACTGCCTTAGCAGTAGGCAAAATTCTATTAGACAAAAATTATCAAATTTGGGAAATTCCTGATAAATTACATAGTGATTGTGAAACTCGGTGAACACTTTTTACTGTAGAAACTTGTAAAAAGTTGGTCTATTGTAGAGAATTTTCATTCTGTACTATCTGCAACCATCTAGATAAATATCTAGATGGATAAATGGAAACATAGCACTAAAACTTGACACTTCCATTAGCTCTTCCCAGTCTAAGTCTAACCTTTTAGGAAATATCCATTTCCTCCATATGAAGTAATTATCAGGTGCTCTGAAAAACAAAAAAACAACACAAAACAAAAAACAAAAAACAAACAAACAAACAAAAAAGGAAGGCAGTGGATACATGAACCCATTCTACAAAAGGGAAACTATTGCACACTGTCAGAAGCCCATTTAAGGTGATAATTAAAAATTTAGGATTGTCTATACAATCCCTGCCCATTGAGCTCTCAAAAGGTATAGGGCTAAGGGAAGGATGTCAAACCCCAGAATATTTCACATAATGATGATGATGCTAATAATAATAAGAATAATAATAATAAGAATGCAACATTGAAGACCCTTTTCAATTTAGATGGAAAGGATCTCATTCCTTTTTTTTTATTTTTTATTTAATTTATTATTTTACATGTCAATCCCAGTCCCTTCTCCCTCCCTCCCTCACTCCCTCCCTCCCTTTTACCCTCTCTGCCCTCCCACATGCAACCTAACCACCCTCCCCTCCCATCACCCAACCCCAATTCCATATGTAGGGGAATGCCATCCAGTTGAGGTCATGTAGATCTGACAGATAATGTGAACTAGGGACTAGGGCTTCTCTCCTGTCTCTAGTTTAAGGCAGTTATCCCTCCATGGGGGATGTATTTGCAAGGTCCATTTGTGCACCAGGGATACATCCTGGCTCCACTGTTTGAGGTCCCTTAGACTGACCAGTCCTTCTGGCTGAGACCCATATTCAGGGGGGCCTGAGTCAGTCCCAAGCTGGCTTCCCAGCAATCAGGCTGGGGGCCCATTAGCTCCTCGTTGTTCAGGTCAGCTGTCTCTATGTGTTTCTGCCACCTGGTCTTGTCCTCTCCATCTGCATGTGGGTTCTATTTCGACTCAGGGTATATGTATGGGTGCTTGCTCCTGTTTCCAACAGGTATTAGATGAGGGCTCCATGGATAAGTTAGTTGTTGATCTCACTATCCAGGAAGGGCATTTATGGTAGCCTTTCCACGGAAGCTCAAATTGTTAGTTGGCAGCAGTCTTGTAGTTCTCTAGACCTTTCTATGTGTTCAATTTTCTCTTCAAACCAATATTGGCTCCCTCTTTTATGTTCTTCCCCCCTCTCTCTCTCCTGTCTTCTATTCCTAACCGGACTCAATCTTCCTGGTCCCACATGTTTTCCTCCCCCCCCCTTTCTTCTCTCTCCATTCACTGCCCAACCCCACTTTCCCTGAGCTCTGGGGGACATGTCCCTTCCTTCTTCTGTGAGGGACTTTATATGAATCTCTTAGAATACACCTTGTATCCTAGTTCCTAAGGTGGTGTGAATTATAGGCTGGTGATTCTTTGATCTAGGTCTAAAATCCATATAAGAGTGAGTACATACTATGTTCCTCTTTTTGTGACTGGGTTACCTCATTCAGGATGGTTTCTTCAAGTGCCATCCACTTGCCTGCGAATTTCAAGATACCATTATTATTTTCTGCAGAGTAGTATTCCATTGTGTAGATGTGCCACATCTTCATTAACCATTCTTCAACTGAGGGGCATCTAGGTTGCTTCCGGTTTCTTGCTATTACAAATGAATATATGTTATGAATATAGTTGAACAGATGACTTTGTTGCATGGATGTGGATCATTTGGGTAGATGCCTAAGAGGGGGATTGCCGGGTCCTGTAGTAAACTAATTTCCATTTTCCTGAGGAACCGCCATTCTGATCTCCAAAATGGCTGTATGAGTTTGCACTCTCACCAGCAGTGGAGGAGTTTTCCCCTTTTTCCATATCCTCTCCAGCATGAGTCCTCATTGGTGTTTCTAATTTTAGCCATTATGGCAGGAGTAAGATGGTATCTCAAAGTTGTTTTGATTTGCATTTCCCTGATAGCTAAGGATGTGAAGCATTTTCTTAATTGTCTTTCAGCCTTTTTGATTTCCTCTATTGAGAATTCTTTCTTCAGTTCTGTACCCTATTTTTTAATAGGGTTATTTGGTGTTTTGTTGACTAGTTTCTTGAGTTCTTTGTATATTTTGGAGATCAGGCTTTGTCGGTTATAGGATTGGTGAATATCTTTTCCCAGTCTGTGGGGCTGCCATTTGGTCTTGTTCACTGTGTCCTTTGCCTTATAGTAGCTTCTAAGTTTGAAGAGGTCCCATTTATTAATTGTTGCTCTCAGTGTCTGTGCCCCTGGAGGTATGTTCAGGAAGCACTCTCCTATACCAATTTGTTCAAGGGTATGTCCTACTTTCTCTTCTAAGAGGTTCAATGTGGCTGGATTGATGTTGAGGTTTTTGATCCATTTGGACTTGAGTTTTGTGCATGGCGACAGACATGGGTCTATCTGCAGTCCTCTACACACTCTCATCCAATTGTGCCAGCACCATGTGTTGAAGATGCTGTCCTCACCCCATTGTATAATTTTAGCTGTTTTGTCAAAAAATCAGGTGTTCATAGTTGTGTGGGTTAATATCAGGATTTTCAGTTTGATTCCATTGGTCTACCTGTCTATTTTTATGCCAAAACCAGGCTGTTTTCAGAACTATTGCTCTGTAGTAGAGCTTAAGGAAATGGATGGTGATGCCTCCTGAAGTTCTTTTATTGTATAGGGTTGTTTTGCCTATCCTGGGTCTTTTGTTTTTCCATAAAAAGTTGATCATTATCCTTTCAAGGTCAGTGAAGAATTGTGGTGGGATTTTAATGGGGATTGCATTGAATCTGTAGATTGCTTTTGGCAAGATTGCCATTTTTACTATGTTTATCCTACCTATCCAAGAGCGTGGGAGATCTTTCCACTTTCTGATACACAAAGTTCTTATTATATAAGTCTTTTACGTTTTTACTTTTTTTGGTAAGTGTGCAACAAGATACTTTATGTTGCTTGTGGCTATTGTATTGTATTGGCTTCTTTCTCTGTTTCTTTGTCGTCTGAAAAAAGTAGGGCTACTGATTTTTTTGAGTTTATCTTGTATCCTGCTAGTTTGCTGAAGGTGTTTATCAGCTGTAGGAGTTTCCTGATAGAGTTTATTGGGTCGTGTATGTAAACTATCATATCATCTGCAAATAGAGACAGTTTGACTTCTTCCTTTCTAATTTGTATCCCCTTGATCTCCTTTTCTTGTCTTATAGCTTTAGCTAGAACTTCTAGAACGATATTGAAGAGATATGGAGAGAGAGGGCAGCCTTGTCTTGTTCCTGATTTTAGAGGAATTGGCTTAAGTTTCTCTCCATTCAGTTTGATGTTGGCAGTTGGTTTGCTGTATATTGCTCTTATTATGTTTAGGTATGTTCCTGTTATCCCTGACCTCTCCAAGACCATTATCATGAAAGGGTGATGAATTTTGTTGAAGGCTTTTTCATGTCTAGGGAGATAATCATATGGTTTTTCTTTTTCAGCTTGTGGATCACGTTGATAGATTTTCATATGTTTAACCATCCCTGCAATCCAGGGATGAAGCCAACTTGGTCATGGTGGATGATTTCTCTGATGTATTCTTGAATTCTGTTTGCCAGTATTTTATTGAGTTTTGGCATCGATGTTCATCTCTTAGAACACTAGTTACAAGTGATTAAACAGATACCATAGTGAAAATAGTAAGCATTTAGTTTGGAAATAATGTAGAATTAACTAAGATAGATGAAAAATGTCTCTAAGATTTCTCATAACTCGCCAATGAATTTTGGGATCCCTTAAGTATTTCCTGAGCTCTTTTTATTTATTTTTCTTTAAACCTTTTTTATTTAAATTAAAAACAGTCTTATTTTACACACCTACTTTCCTCTCCTTTCTGTCCTCCCATGTCACCCACTAACCTCCCCATTCTACCCCAGAGAGGGTGAGGCCTCCCATGGAGAATCATAAAAGTCTGTTATGATTTGGGGCAGGGCCTAGGCTCTCCCCCTTGATTCTAGGCTTAGAAGGTATCCCTCCATAAGGAATGGGATCCATGCTTTCCATTGCCAGAGGCCCCATGGACTGCCCTGGCCTGTCAACTGACACCAATGTTCAGAGAGCTTGGCTTGGTTCTATGCTGGTTCCCCAGCTGTCAGACTTGGATCTGTGTACTCCCACTGAGCTCTTTTTAAAATTAAAAGTCTAAATTTACAAATGACACATTCTCCCAAGAAATACGTTTCTATACCACTGGATAAACATTGCTATGAATTCCTCAGAGTCTGGTCTGGTTGTATGACTGTTGTCATTCTAATTATATTTGTGAAATTGTCAAAAACATCAACTCCTGTATGTTACATCAGACCTGCTGAGTCAGAAATTTTTGGCTTAGAGGCATGAAATCTGTATGGAGAAGCTCTTGGTTTCTTCTCATGTGAGCTGTGGTTGGATCACCATTATCTAGGAGTTAACTGTGATCTTGGAGTTGGAGTGTAATATGTCTGAGGCTTCTTTACCATGCTTCTTTTAACTGGATGAATAGCTTCAAACAAGATGAATGCTACTGCTTATCTGATGAACTCCATATGCTCAGAATTACATGTGTAGGATACATTGTTCAAAAAGTCTGAGATGAGAAACAGAAGGGTTTTTTTTTTTTTTTTTTTTTTTTTTTTTTTTTTTTGATTCAACAAGTTTCTGATTTGTGTTCCATGTAGAATAAGTGAGAAGCCATATATCTCTAATAGGAAGTCAGGAAGCCATTACAGAAAAAGAGTCAGGAATACATTGTTGTGGACCATTAGAAACAGCTGTACTCCATTAATTAATAATTACATTAATAAGTGTAATGATGCTGCTGAGGATTTTCAGTGTGAAGCGTCAGTGAGGTGACATTTGTAAAGTACTAAAGATCATGGGTTCTGGGTCCAGAGTGCTTGAGTTATAACCTTAGCCTTCTGCTGGGAAACATGCTTGTTTGAGTACTTTTGGTTCTTGCTTGTAAGATAGAGATAATAATGATGCCCATCTCATGGAATGCCAGTCAAGTGAGACAAGTGAGTTAATACTGCAAGCATAATACAGTTCAAAATACATGTTACATAAGTCAAATCCAAATATAGTGTTGATGCTGCCCTTATATCTGTGAAGACATGATAGTAGTCTTAGTGATCATAACAGAAGTGAAAAATTTAAATCTTTATTAATTTAGTACATTATACTTAGGCAATTGAGAAAATATAATTTCATATTTTAAGCTAAGGTTCTTGCTCATTCATCCCATAGTAAGTTCTGTTTAAAGATCCAATTTCTTCATTCTAATTAATTAAGACTGAGTTTTTTAAAGACCGTATATCACTAAGTATCTCTGGCTAACTTTGAACTCTGTATAGACAAGTCTGGCCTTAAACTCATAGATCTAACTGTCTCTGCCTCCTAAGTGCTGGGTTTCAGGTATAAACCACCATGCCCAGTCTGACTGTTGATTTTTTAAAATTAATTAACTGGATCTAAATTTAATATTTACTTTTCTTGCTTGTTTCTAATCCTATAATTTGGTTAAATTGTTCTTGTGTGGAAATCACAGAGGGTTTATATTTCTTTAATTATACATGTTTCTGCATGTTTTGGTCAGAGAAGGCCAAATTGTTATGGAAATGTTGAAAACTATAGGGCAAAGTATGATGAATTGAAATTTAATAATTAATAGAGATGACTAATAGTGATTGGAAAACAATCTCATTTTTATTCTGGAGATCAACTTTAAAAGATGCTTGGAAATATACACAATTAGCTCATGCAGATTTCACTTAAAATTTATATATCCATTATACAGTCAGTCTTTACTGAAATTTCTTTTTGAGTGCAGGAATGGAGAATCCTAAGATGAAGCTGGTATAGTAAAGTAACTATAGCACAGAAGTTATATATACATTTCACTTAACTTTAGTCCTTTTTTGGGTTCTAAATTTAAATATAAAGTAAAATTTACAGAAAAAGGAATTAATAACTTTTTAATATTTTAATTTTTATCCATTTTGCATGCCAATCAGTTCCTTCTTCCTCTCCTGCCCCCCATCCAGCCAAACTTTTCGGCTTCCCATGGGGAATCAACAAAGCCTGGCACATTCAGTTGAGGCAGGACAAAGCCCTCTGCTCCCACCCCAACATCTAGGTTGAGCAATGCATCCCATCATATGGAATGGGTTTTAAAAAGCTAGCTCATGCACTAGAGATAGATCCTGGTCCACTGTTGGGGATCCCACAAACAGACTAGGCTATAAAATTGTTGCCCACAGGCAGAGGGCCTGGTTCAATCCCATGCAGGCTCCAGTCTGTGAGTTTCCACAAGTTTGATTCAACTGTCTCTGTGGGTTTCCCATCATGATCTTGACCTCCTTCTCTTCAACTGAACTCCCTTAGCTCAGCCTGGTGCTTGGATGTGAATCTCTGAGTTGACTTTACATTCAATGACAAACACATTTTACTCAACTAATGATTGAATCAAGGCAATATAAAACCAAAGTACATTTAATTCATTTAAATATCTATTTTTAACTTTTGGAATTTGACTAAAAGTTCATTATTTGCACATTGCCTGAGTAATAAGTCTGTTTATATGATATCATTAGCGCACTCTGTAGTTTTGGATTCTTGACTCTTAGTTTTTAATACCTTTATTCTTTTTACTTTAGATCAAAGGTTCTAAAAAAACAAACAAAAGAAAACCAAACCCTCACATGTTTCTTGATCCTTTGCTGTTAACACACACACTCAGATGAATAAAATAAATCTTTTTTATTTCAGTTTTTCTTAGTTTAAAAAATGATGCATGAAAACAATTGCCATTGAAGTTAAGGTTCAGCCAAACAATAATTAGAAACCAAGGTAAAACGTTTGCCTACAAGACTGACCCCAACTAACAATTTGAACAACAGTAGAAAGGCTACCAAAAATGCCCTTCCCTGATAATCAGACTGATGACTAATTTATCTACCATCATAAAGCCCTCATCTAGTACCTGATGGAAACAGAAGCAGACACCCACAACTAAACACTGAGCTGAATTGGAACCCAGATGGAGACAGGGAGGACAAGACCAGGCTACAGAAACCCACAGAGACAGCTGACCTGAACAAGGAGTAGCTAATGGGCACCCAGACTGATAGCTGGGAATCCAGCATGGGACTTACTCAGACTCCCTCAACATGGGTCTCAGTTAGAAGGCCTGGCAGTCTAAGGGACCTCGGCCAGTGGAACCAGGATGTATCCCTGGTACACAAAGGGTCTTTGCGGGCACATTCCCCATGGACCTAGAGACAGGAGAGAAGGCCTAGTCCCTACTCCAAATGTCTTGACAGATTTAGATGACACCTTTTGGAACAGATTTAGATGACACCTTCTGGAACCAGGATATATCCCTGGTACACAAAAGGATTTTGCGGGCATATTCCTCCTTAACCTAGAGAGGCAGGAGGGAGGGCCTTGTTCCTGCTCCAAATGACAGATTTAGATGACACCTTCTGGAAGGCACTACCCTACATGTGGAGTGGGGGTGGAGTGGGAGGGGAGCGTGGTCGGGGAGCATGAGAAGGTGGAAAAGAGGGAGGGAGGGAGAGGGAACTGGGATTGATATATAAAATAAGATAAATAAATAAATAAATAAATAAA